>NC_090649.1:12171573-12254073 GCF_040937935.1 Hyperolius riggenbachi | reverse complement strand
GTGTGTGTGCATGTGTGTGCAGTGAGTGCGTGTGTGTGCGTGTGTGTGCAGTGTGTGTGTGTGTGTGTGTGTGTGTGTGTGTGTGTGCAGTGTATGTGCGTGCAGTTCGATTGTGTGTGTGTGCAGTGTGTGTGTGTGTGTGTGTGTGTGCGCAGTGTGTGTACAGTGTGTGTGTGTGTGTGTGTGTGTGTGTGTGTGTGTGTGTGCGGGGGGGGGGGGGGTTGTAAGGGTTCAGGAAGGACTTTAACTTAATGGGTACGCAAGGCCAAAAATGGATGCATTTTACTTACATGGGGCTTCTTCCAGTCCATAGAAGTCTCTGTGTTCCACACCGCAGTTCTGCTCTCGTTCAGTCTTCTGCTGTTCATCGACACGGCCATGTCACACTCTCTGGCTGGTACGGAGGGGACAGCAGAAAACAGGAGAATTGTGGCAAGGGACAAAGAGGCTTCTGGGAACTGGAAGAAGACCCAGGTAACTACAAATGCAGGGGCGTAACTATAGACCCTGCAAGGAATGCAGCCGCAGGGGGGCCCAGAAGCCACAGGGGGCCCTGTCCTGATAGACTGACAACTAAGGGCAAGGAGAGAAAAAAAACTTTCTGCTCTCTGCACAATTGTTCTAATGACTGCATCTGCTCAGCCACTGATAATGCATCACACAAAGATTTGTAGACAGTCCCTATTCAGTGTGCAGGGGGAGGGGGCCCCATCCAAAGTTTTGCAGGGGGGCCCAGTGATTTCTAGTTACACCCCTGTACAAATGCATTCAATTTTTCTTTTTTTGGCCTCATGTATGCTTTGAGGAAAACTTAGTGTTATGATCAGGAAGCAGTTAATACTGAAAAGGAGGTTAGTTTTTAGGTGTTAGGAAAGAAAACTTTATGGAATAGTTACTAAAGATGTCACAAACAATGGGCTTGATTCACAAAAGTGTAGTAACAGCACGCTGGTGAAAAGCCCCTTATCACGCCTAAACTCAGTTTAGGCGTGATAAGTTTAGGCGTGATAAGTTTAGGTGTAAGTTTAGGGGCTTGATTCACAAAAGAGTGCTAACTGTTAGCACGGCCGTTTTCGCGCAAATTTTCACATTGCGCGTGATCGCGAATTTTCGCGCGAAACGATAACGTTTTCGCATGCAAACGCAAATTTTCATACGAAAACAATATCAATTTCACACAAAAATTCGCATTTGCACGCAATGCGAAAATTCACACAAAAACGGCCGTGCTAACAGTTAGCACTCTTTTGTGAATCAAGCCCCAGGTGTGATAAGTTTAGGTGTGATAAGTTTAGGCGTGATAAGTTTTGGCGTGATAAGTTTAGGTGT
This sequence comes from Hyperolius riggenbachi, assembly GCF_040937935.1. Classification (NCBI taxonomy): domain Eukaryota; kingdom Metazoa; phylum Chordata; class Amphibia; order Anura; family Hyperoliidae; genus Hyperolius; species Hyperolius riggenbachi. The sequence continues at coordinate 12,252,744 of NC_090649.1, read as the reverse complement.
GATAAGTTTAGGCGTGATAGGTTTAGGCGTGATAATTTTAGGCGTGATAAGTTTAGGTGTGATAAGTTTAAGTGTAAGTTTAGGGGCTTGATTCACAAAGCGGTGCTAACCTACTTAGCACGTCTAAAGTCTTTAGACGTGCTAACCAGGGTGCTAAGTAGGTTAGCACCGGATTCCTCAATCAGATCGCGCGCTAACTTTTGTGCGCGCTAGAGTTGGGCCGAACGGTTCGCCTGCGAACGGTTCCATGCGAACTTCAGTGGTTCGCGTTCGCGTCCCGCAGGCGAACCTTTGCGGAAGTTCGGTTCGCCCCATAATGCACATGGAGGGTCAACTTTGACCCTCTACATCACAGTCAGCAGGCCCAGTGTAGCCAATTAGGCTACACTAGCCCCTGGAGCCCCACCCCCCCTTATATAAGGCAGGCAGCGGCGGCCATTACGGTCACTCGTGTGCTGCCTGCGTTAGTGAGAGTAGGGCGAGCTGCTGCAGACTGTCTCTCAGGGAAAGATTAGTTAGGCTTAACTTGTTCCTGTCTGGCTGCATACCTGTTCTGTGAATCCACCACTGCATACCTGTGCTGTGAACCCACCACTGCATACCTGTTCAGTGAACCTGCCACTGCATACCTGTTCTGTGAACCCACCACTGCATACCTGTTCAGTGAACCCACCACTGCATACCAGTTCAGTGAACCCACCACTGCATACCTGTTCAGTGAACCTGCCACTGCATACCTGTTTTGTGAACCCACCACTGCATACCTATTCAGTGAACCCACCACTGCATACCTGTGCTGTGAACCCACCACTGCATACCTGTGCTGTGAACCCACCACTGCATACCTGTTCAGTGAACCCACCACTGCATACCTGTGCTGTGAACCCACCACTGCATACCTGTTCTGTGAACCCACCACTGCATACCTGTTCTGTGAACCCGCCACTGCATACCTGTTGTGTTCAGTGAACCCGCCACTGCATACCTGTTCTGTTCAGTGGACCCACCACTGTATACCTGTTTAGTGACCCCGCCACTGCATACCTGTTGTGTTCAGTGAACCTGCCACTGCATACCTGTTCTGTGAACCCGCCACTGTATACCTGTTCTGTTTAGTGAACCCGCCACTGCATACCTGTTCTGTTCAGTGGACCCGCCACTGTATACCTGTTTAGTGACCCCGCCACTGCATACCTGTTGTGTTCAGTGAACCTGCCACTGCATACCTGTTCTGTGAACCCGCCACTGTATACCTAATTTGATCAGCTGGACAGTCACTGTTCTGTCATTCAGCTACATCAGCCAGGCGACCATATGGGCTGTAAAGCCACCAAAACCTGCACTCTCGCCATGGTGCGCACCAGTCCAGCACGGCCGTCACTACACAAACAGCTGTTTGCGGTGCGTTACACGGTAAGTTTGGTGTGTCAGTGTGAAGCAGTACTCTAATTACACTACCTGATTGATGTGTACACATGCAAGATGTTTTAAAACACGTTAGGCCTGCAATTTAGCATTCAATGTGATTTCTGCCCTTAAAACGCTGCTTTGCGTCAAATCCAGATTTTTCCCGGGGACTTTTGGCATGTATCCCACTCCGCCATGCCCCCCTCCAGGTGTTAGACCCCTTGAAACATCTTTTCCATCACTTTTGTGGCCAGCATAATTATTTTTTTTTTTCAAAGTTCGCATCCCCATTGAAGTCTATTGCGGTTCGCGAACTTTAACGCGAACCGAACCTTCCGCGGAAGTTCTCGAACCAGGTTCGCGAACCTAAAATCGGAGGTTCGGCCCAACTCTAGTGCGCGCAAAGTCCTATGCGCGCTAAGTCCCATAGGCTTCAATGGGCACTTCGCATGGAGTGCCCTGCGTAGTTTTGCGCGCATAAAGTTTTGCGCGCGAAAAGCTCGTTTAGACGTGCTAAGGGGGTTTTCACATGTGTGCTAACAGTTAGTACCGCTTTGTGAATCAAGCCCCAGGTGTGATAAGTTTAGGCGTGATAAGTTTAGGCATGATAAGTTTAGGTGTGATAAGTTTAGGCGTTATAACTATAGCACCAACTGGGTTAGCACCGCAGTGCACAGCTGATCAAAAGTTTTGCGCTAGCAAAGTCTGGTGCGCTCAAAACGTTGCATAGAGTTTAATGGCGCTGCTTTGCACGCAGGACTTTGCGCGCGATCTAAACTTATCTAAACTTATCACACCTTGGGCCTGATTCAGCACGCTGGTGAAAAGCCCTTTATCACGCCTAAACTCAGTTTAACCACTTCGCATTCCTGGGTTTTTACCCCCTTCAGATTCCTGACAATTTTGATACTCAGCTGTGTTGCTTTTAATACAGTAATAACTTTTTAATTACTTATGCTATCTAATTGAAACATGTGTTGTTTTTTTCAGGACAATCTAGGCTATCTCTCAGTAATATTGTTTCCAAGCAATTATTTTATTTCATATGCATATGACAAGGAAAAACAGATGTAAAAGCAGAAAATATACATTTTTGTCACTTTTCACCCTGCCTAATTTTCACATGACAAGTGATTTTGATATAAAACACTTCAAAAAATGTTCTTTGGCCCTTCCTGGTTAAAATGATGTGCCATAGGCCTTATTTTGTTACTAGCTGACCACGTAGTGGGCCTTTATAAGAGACCTGTGTACTTGGATTTTTGAAGGGCATTTTTTCCTTTCCTTTTTATAGCGTCACGCTTCCTTCACAGAGTCCTATGTGTGTCAGAACAGAAAATAAGTACTACAAGTGCCACCATTTTGAAAAGTAGAGATCCAGGGCTATACAAAGATGGGTATATTGTGTCCGTTACATTTTTGTGGTTTTGCTGAAAATTGCTCAAGTGTGACCACTTGTTAGAAAATAAATATTTTTTTGACTGTTGGTGACAGTTTGTCGCTAAGCATTTTTAAAGTGACAGGTGCCTCTGAAATAAAACACTGGAAAATGTATTGCTCAGCTTCTCACGATGAAACTGATGTGCCATAAGCCTTATTTTGTTACTAGATGATCATGTAGTTGACCATTATATTCAGCCTGTGCAGGAGCAGCAGAAAGAATTTGTGGCCCCTTCATCCGCCATTGTCAATATAGTATCCTATGCAGGGCAAATGGCAACATCCACCGCAGAGACTGCATAGCCACTATGTGCTGATAAATCAAATATAAAATGAAATGAAATATCCACTGCATTTTGCCAGCTTTCGCTGTTTCCACCAGGCACCACGTGGAGGTAGCAGCAATGCCTAGCTCTTTTTTTTTGTTTTTTTTTTTACTTTTTTTGTCTTTTTACTTTTCTTTTACACTTTTTTTTTATTGTTTGATATTCATTTATGTGTATAACTGCAACATAAAAAAAAAACATGAACAAAATACAGTCATGAACAATGACCAACTGTAAAAATAAGAATATAATGTGGTGGCCCGCTGGGAATGGTGGCCCTTAATTAATGGCACATGCCTTAGGCTGCCCCTGGTCTATTTTCTTTATTTTTGGAAAAGTTTTTTTTTTTTTTTTTTCAAATAGAGCTGGTGGCTACAGAATTTTTTTTTGGAGATAGGCATGGTTCTAATAATTGGTGACCGTATGGTATATTTTATAACACGGAGTAAAGCAGAGGCCTGGGTGGGAGGGACAATCTGGACAGTAATATCTTGTGTCCCTTCTTATTTGATGTTTGGCACACACTTTGCACCTCTTCTGAGGATATTTTTTCAGGGGATTAGGAGGAAGTGCTTCCATAAAGTGCCTGTCGCAGAGTCTGATGATGTCTTCGCATTGGGATTGGTCACTGCGTACTGGTGTTGTGCCAGATCCAAAAAGGAAAGATGCAATGATCTGTTCCTGGAACTGCAGGTATGACCCGGTATTGCCTGCTTTTCTGTATGCCACATGGGCATTGAACATTGCCATTTGAAGCAAATAAATCCCTACCTTCTTGTACCAGGATTTAGTTTTTCTAGCTACCAAATATGGGGCCAACATCTGGTCGGACAGATCCACTGCTCCCATATGCTTGTTGTAGTCATCAATCGCAATAGGCTTGACAGTCTCTGATCGGCGAGACGTCACTAGCACTGTGCCCTCTGTGTGCATGGTGGACAGCATAAGCACATCTTTTTTGTCCTTGTATTTTAGTGCCAGGACTTCATTGCTGCGCAGACTACAAGTCTCCCCCTTTTTCAATTTTTTTTTCAGGACTTCTTGCGGAAAGCCTTTTCGGTTTGCCCTGATGGTACCACAGGCAACGGTGTCAGCCGAAATAAGAAATTTAAAAAGTGGCAAGCTGGTGTAGAAATTGTCTACAAATAGATGATACCCCTTATTTAGTAAGGGGGTCATGAGGTCCACCACAATTTTCCCATTGGCTCCCCTATCTGCTGGGCACCCCTCTGGCTGTAGCAGGCTATCTCGCCCCTCATAGATGCGAAATGCAAAGGTGTACCCTGATCCGCTTTCGCAAAGCTTATAGAGCTTTACCCCATACCTGGCTCGTTTACTGGGGATGAACTGTTTGAATCCAAGCCGGCCATGAAATGGCATTAGAGATTCGTCTATTGCGATTTCTCTTCCTGGCACACAAATTTCACAGAATTTTAAATTCAGGTGATTTATAAGCGGCCTTAATTTAAAAAGCCGGTCTCTGCCTGCATTGTCTGGACTCTTGTTTTGACTATTGTCATTGAAATGCAGAAATCTCATGATCATCTGATAACGCAGCTTTGGCATAGTTGATGAGCACAGAGGGGTGTGGTGTATGGGATTTGTACTCCAGTACATTGCGAGTTGCGATTTTTTTGTTAGCCCCATGTTGAAAGTTAGGCCTAGAAACACTTTCAACTCCGACAAGTTTGTTGGTGTCCATTTCCGAGTATAAGTGGACCTGGGGTGGGACTCAATGAATTGAGAGGCATACAAATTTGTCTGCTCGACAATAAATTGCAAAAAGTCGTCATTGACGAATTGCTGGAAAAAATCGACTGGTGACATATTCCCTGTCATGTCAACCATTAAGCCACTGTTTGCAATGAAAGGAGGGATTTGGGGTGCTTGCATGTTTGGCGGTACCCACAGTAGGTGTGACATGTCCAGTGGTACCTGCTGACTTTGCTGCTGGCTGCTAGCCCCTGGAGCACTAGTGCCATCTAAAATGTCCATGGGTTCCTGAGGACTTTGCTGCTGGCTGCCTGCCCCTGGAGCACTAGTGCCATCTAAAATGTCCATGGGTTCCTGAGGACTTTGCTGCTGGCTGCCTGCCCCTGGAGCACTAGTGCCTGCTGTGCTCCCTCCTCTGCGATCTGATGACGCCTGTGTCTCAGAGTCGCTGCCACTGGGAACTGATGCAGGGACAACAGGATGCACAGTAGCAACTCTTGCCTGCTCTGATGGCCCTTCACCTTCATCAGAGCTGGAGTCGCCGTCTGACAGCGGGTCGGAATGTTCAACCGGCAGCCATTCTTCGCCGTCAGATTCGCAGTCAGATTCTTCGTCGCTGCCGCTGATTTCCATCAGGGCAACGATCTCCTGTTCTGTGTATCGCCTCTTTGCCATTTTTTATAAATAGGGTACAGAACAAGATAAAGATATAATAGATAGAAAGAATTTTTTTTTTTTTTTTCTTTTTTTTTTATGAATGAGGATGAGGAAAGTGCTGGGAATGGAAGTAGAAGAGAGGAAGGTGATGTGAGGGGGAGAGAGATGAGATCAGAAGATCAGATGATCAGATGACGATCAACTGATCAATAAGGGGTCAGCAAACTAAAACACTAATGGGGGGGGGAGGGGGGCAGTATAAAAAGGGCCTAGGACAGCTAGATCAGCTAGATTAGTACAGTGTGTTCAGTACAGTGTACTGAACACACAAGGGATAGTTAGGCTGGGAAGGGGTTAAAAACAGAAATCAAATATAATTTATTTCCACAGTGGATCCACACAGCTCACACAGCTCTGCACACAAGCTGCTCCACCTCAGATCTCACACTGACGAGAGATCTGAGGCTTCAGCAGCTTTAGGTGGCAACAATGTAATGTTTACATTGTCACAGTGTGAATGAGAGCTGCCATTGGCTATGGCAGCTGTCATTCACAGTAAAAACGATCTCATTGGTTCTGTGAACTTCTGTTCACATGCACCAATGAGAGGATCGCGCGGACTCGCGGGCGCGCGCATGCGCGCACACGTGCACGCGCGCGGGCGCGCACAGCGCAGCTTAGACTGCAGGACGTGAGTTTCACGTCTGGGAATGCAGGCAGGGACAGAGCATGACGTGAAACTCACGTCCAGGAATGCTAATTGGTTAAGCATGATAAGTTTAGGTGTGATAAGTTTAGGTGTGATAAGTTTAGGCGTGATAAGTTTAGGTGTGATAAGTTTAGGCGTGATAAGTTTAAGCACCAACTGGGTTAGCACCGCAGTGCACAGCTGATCAAAAGTTTTACGCTAGCAAAGTCTGGTGCACTTCGCATAGAGTTTAATGGTGCTGCTTTGCGTGCGGGACTTTGCGAGCGATCTAAACTTATCTAAACTTATCATGTCTAAACCTATCACGCCTAAACTGGCTTGTTACCAGAGTGGTGCAATGGTTATCACGCCTAAAGTCTCTAACTGGGTTAGCACCGATTTGTGAATCGAGCCCATAGAATTTGTGAACGGTAAACGCGAACTTCTGAAAACTGTTCGCGAACAGGTCAATTTGGTGAACCGACCATAGACTTAAATGTGCAGGTGAATTTTAAAAGCTACAAAGACTGTTTCTGGCCACAAAAGTGATGAAAAAAGTTGTTTCAAGGGGTCTAACACCTGGATTGTGGCATGCTGGAGGGGGATCCATGCCAAAAGTCCGACCAAAAAGTAAGGGTCGGGTTTTAATCCCTAAAGGGCAAAAACCACATTATGCACATCTGGGTGTCAGTGGGCTGTGGAGTGTCACAAACAGAGAAATCCAATAGTACTATCAGAATACAGTGAAATAATAATGCACTGGAGTGGTTCTGTGTCTGCAACTTAATGAGGCAACAGCATTAGTGTGCACACAGCTCTGGGTGTCAGTGGGCTGTGGAGTGTCACACACACAAAAAAAAAAACCAGGAGACCAATGTTCTAGCCCTCAAAAAAGCTGTTTGGGTGCTTTCACAGCAAGTAAGGAACAAGAACACAGGCCTAGCTAATGCTTTCCCTACCTATCTGCAGCAAGTCTGTCCCTGCTCTCAGTAACAGTCAGCAACTAGCAGACAATTAATCCAATATAGCCAGCAGTTGTGCTTTTTGATATGGGGGGGGGGGGGGGGTCCAGGAGAGGGTCCTAGCTGATTGGTTGCCATGTGTCTGCTGATTGTGAGGCAAGGGGTCAAAGTTTAGCTCAATGATGATGTATAGGGGACATGCCAAATGTTCGCTATTCGCTCCGAATGCGAACAGCCGATGTTCGCAGAATACTGCTCGCCGGTGAACAGTCCGGGCCATCTCTAATAGTCAGTGATGAGAGCCACTGAAAAGCTCAATGAACATTCAAATTTTGAAATTAAAAATTTTATTTCTTATCATTTTTTAAGACATCTTCAAATCCCTTCTGCTTGTGCTTGAGACTTCTTAGGGCTGCCATATAAGTGTGGTATGTCTACCTAGTTATGAGAAGTACTCAAGGGTTAACATTCAACCATATTATATTTTAGGAGGCGCTATTGGCCCATATGCAGCTATGTTTTTCTCTTTAGTTTCTTCCAAAGAGATAGTCTTCTTTTTAAAAGAAACCAAAACTGGGCTAAAATCTGTAGCCTTTTGCTTATCTGGGGCTTCTTCCAACCCCCATAGTCCGTGATGTCCCTCAGCGTCCTCTGGGTTACCTCCATTCTCCTGCTGGCAGCTCCATTAGTTGGATGAACTGAATAGCAGTTGTGGAATCTGCGCATGTCAGAGACCTTGTCTGTGCAGCCATCCTGATCGCGGCTAAGGGAGCATTCTGCACATGTGTGGTTCATCCTTTCTAGAACTGCGCATGCACAGACCGCTCCCAGCGATGGGAGTGCAATCAAGACACGTGCACGGATGAATCCACACCTGCACAGTCTCCATGGCTGTCATTCGACTCATCCAACTAACGGAGCGACCAGCAAGCGAACGGAGGTAACACAGAGGATACAGAGGGACATTGCAGAGCATGGTGGGCTGGAAGACACACAAGGTAAGTAAAGGCTCTGTAATTGAAAAAGTACCAAAAAGTAAGTGAAAAAGTTCTGTCAAAATTATTCTGAGGATTTTCTTGCTTGCTGGTGGCTTAAAGTGAATGGGAACTGCATTTAAAAAAATGAGACAGATACTTACCCAAGGAGAGGGAAGGCTCTGGGTCCTATAGAGTCTTCCGGCTCCTCTCCTGGTCCCATCGATCCAGTGCTGGCTCGCCTGGTAGCAGTATTTGACTAAATTAGTCAAATACTGTTTTACCCGGCTGTAAGGAGGCTTCAGAAGTCTTCAGGGAGCCCGAGTGCTCCTGAAGAAGGGCCGCCCTGTACTGCGCCTGCGCAAGCATGCTCCTGAAGACTTCCAAATACCCTTTTGGTGGGGGATTGAAATGGGGGGAAGCCAGCACAGGTTAGAGAGCACCGAGAGAGGAGACGGAAGGCTCTATACGACCCAGAGCCTTCCCTCTTCTTAGGTAAGTATTTGCTAATTATTATTTTTTTAACCACTTGAGGACCCAGCCTTTACCCCCCCCCCCCCCCTTAAGGACCAGCATGTTTTTTTATGATCTGTGCTGGGTGGGCTCTGCAGCCCCCAGCACAGATCAGGTTGGAGGCAGAGAGATCAGATCACCCCCCTTTTCCCCCCCCTATGGGGATGATGTGCAGGGGGGGGTCTTATCTCTCCTGCCTGCCTGGGTGTTGCAGGGGGGGGGGGGCACCTCAAAGCCCCCCTCCACGGCTAAATTCCCCCCCCCCCCCCTCCCTCTCCTCCCTCTCACCCCTGGTGATCCGGGCTGCACAGGACGCTATCCGTCCTGTGCAGCCAGTGACAGGCTGTCTTCTGTCACATGGCGGCAGGGGCGCCCAAGGGCACAGGCAGGACAAGCTCTAGCCTAGAGCGCAATGGCCGCCATTGGGCGCCGCCCACCGCCATACCAACACAATAGAATGGAGTCATGCACGCTGCAGCTGCCAGCTGTACTCGCTGGCTCTCATTTCCTGCTTCACGGCGGCACCACCACTCCCTTCCAATAGAGAAGGGTAAACATGCTCTGCCCCGCCTCTAGCCACCCCTTTCTAAATACCAGCAGGCATAATATCTGTTTACTAGTAATGCACGTGGCTTTAGTCCCGCCTGTAGCCCCGCCCCCCCGCCGGACTGACGTTTCGTTTTCAGTTTCAGGCTGGCCAGAGACCACTTCCTGACTTTGAATTTGCATTGCCCCCTGCGTCCCCCCACGTGAGTATGAAGGAGCGCTGGGTGTCAGAGCCCAGAGAGGAAGAAGTGACTGCAGTGCTGCAAGGGGGAGACTGGAGAGAGCCTCCTGCGTCCCCCCTCGTGAGTATGATGCAGTGCTGGGTGTCAGAGCCCAGAGAGGCAGAGGTGACTGCTGCAGGGGGGAGTGTGGAGAGAGACAGACCAGCGAGCAAACTTTTAGCCAGTGTGGACTCCCTGAGTGCCTGGCAGGCATGGATGAGTGAACACAGAGACAGCCCAGCAGCAGCAGCATTAGCTCTCAGTGAGTAAAAAAACTAACTACACGTAGTTCCAATTACAATCCCCTGCCTCTCAGAGAGCAGTCTATCTTATCTGGGCCCTTCCCCCAATCCCTGTCACTCCAGCTAATCTAATGACAACCTGCCCCAGCATGGAGGAACTTCAGAGATCACATCTTCCTGCACTGCATAAAACTACAGAGTTGGATCAGTAATGCTGAGTCAGAAAAAGATCCTAAAGTTGTAAAGCAGCAATAAGTTATCAGCCTTATCATACAGTACCAGGTTTCTTTATCCACTTGAAAGGTGACTTTATTGCCAGTGCTATGGCTGCTGCATCCAGGGGCGAGCCTGGGCGGGTGCAAGGCACCCAGGCACCTGCCTCTGAGAGGCGCCGCCCGGCCGCTGCTCTCCCCCTGACTGTGGCCGCCGCTCTCCTCCTGTGGCTGAAGCTCGCTCGCTTTCTACAGCCGCCGGCACCGCCGCGTCAGACCTCGATCAGGCGGGCGGGCGCTAGGACCTAGCACGCCGCACTGATATGTGGAAGTGACATCACTTCCGCATATAGAGCGGGTGCGTCCAGCGCCCTCTTACTGGTCGGGTCGCCCGCTGATTGAGGTCTGAAGCTGCGGCAAGGTGAGGGGGGAGCAGCGGCAGCGGCTAGAGGGGAGGGGAGCGCTCCTGTCACTAACTACCTAAACGGGGACCCTATACCCCCTGGCTACCTAGACTGGGCACATATACCCCCTGGCTACCTAGACTGGGCACATATACCCCCTGGCTACCTAGACTGGGCACATATACCCCCTGGCTACCTAGACTGGGCACATATACCCCTTGGCTACCTAGACTGGGCACATATACCCCCTGGCTACCTAGACTGGGCACATATACCCCCTGGCTACCTAGACTGGGCACATATACCCCCTGGTTACCTAGACTGGGCACATATACCCCTGGCTACATATGCTGGGCACATATACCCCCTGGCTACATATGCTGGGCACATATACCCCCTGGCTACATATGCTGGGCACATATACCCCCTGGCTACATATGCTGGGCACATATACCCCCTGGCTACATATGCTGGGGACATATACCCCCTGGCTACCTAGACTGGGCACATATACCCGCTGGCTACCTAGACTGGGCACATATACCCCCTGGCTACTTAGACTGGGCACATATACCCGCTGGCTACCTAGACTGGGCACATATACCCGCTGGCTACCTAGACTGGGCACATATACCCCCTGGCTACCTATGCTGGGCACATATACCCCCTGGCTACCTATGCTGGGCACATATACCCCCTGGCTACCTATGCTGGGCACATATACCCCCTGGCTACCTATGCTGGGCACATATACCCCCTGGCTACCTATGCTGGGCACATATACCCCCTGGCTACCTATGCTGGGCACATATACCCCCTGGATACCTATGCTGGGCACATATACCCCCTGGCTACCTATGCTAGGCACATATACCCCCTGGCTACCTATGCTGGGCACATATACCCCCTGGCTACCTATGCTGGGCACATATACCCCCTGGCTACCTATGCTGGGCACATATACCCCCTGGCTACCTATGCTGGGCACATATACCCCCTGGCTACCTATGCTGGGACATATACCCCTGCCTACATATGCTGGGACATATACACCTGCCTACATATACTGGGGACATATACCCCTGCCTACATATACTGGGCACATATATCCCTGGCTATATATTCTGGGGACACTGGCTGTTTGTCATTATGTGCATTTACTGGTGAAAATCTGTCTCTTATGTGCATTTGCTGGTGAAAAGCTGTCTTATTATGTGCATTTGCTGGTGAAAAGCTGTCTCTTGTTATGTGCATTTGCTGGTGAAAAGCTGTCTCTTGTTATGTGCATTTACTGGGGAAAAGCTATCTCTTGTTATGTGCATTTACTGGTGAAAAGCGGTCTCTTGTTATGTGCATTTACTGGTGAAAAGCGGTCTCTTGTTATGTGCATTTACTGGTGAAAAGTGGTCTCTTGTTATGTGCATTTACTGGTGAAAAGCGGTCTCTTGTTATGTGCATTTACTGGTGAAAAGCGGTCTCTTGTTATGTGCATTTAGTGGGAAAATTTTGTCAGTAAAAATCTTTTGTCAGTAAATTTTTAGGTATTTGTCAGTAAAAAATAACGTGAAAGGGTGGTAACACTGGCAGGCTGCGTGGCGCAACGGGAAAGATACAGGCAGCCCACCTTGGGCTTGACAGGGGGAGGAGCCGACGTCAGCGAGGGAGAGTAGGGTGGCCGCAGGCAGCCATAAATACGCAGTTTGTGACTGCGTCGCACTCGCAGAGCCTCTCAGCCTGAGTCAGTCCAGAGACTAGCAGACTCGCAGGCAGCCAAAGCCAGCCAGGAGCAAGCCCATGGAAGAGGAGTAGGAATGGGGTATCACATGCATGCGTAAAGAGGTGGAAGGTGTGGGTGTGATTAGGCAGGACATGGGTGTGGTTATGTGGTTAGGCGCGGTTAATTTAACCACTCCCATAGGCGCCAGAGAAAATCTTGCACCCAGGTGCCATGCACCCCAGGCTCACCCCTGGCTGCATCCACCACCAGGTCCCTCTCCCTCCTCTGAGAGTGTTGTAGCTTGGAGCACGCCCCTCTATTGCTCTCTGTAGCCAGCAGATAGACAGCTGTCTCTCATCACAAAGCCATGCATCAGAGAAGCAAGCAGAAACTTTCCCATACAGTGCCCAGCTGAATGGTCTGCTCTCTTGTGAGGGGATCTGTGCTGCCTGGAAGTGCTGCTCTGTAGGGCTCTTTCTGCTGATGTGAATTGCCTGAGTGGAGTTTCCACAGTCTCTGCACTGATCTCACAGAGAGAGGTTTCCTCACTGGAGGCCACAGAGAGGCCAGTATGCAGGCAACACATCTGGCATTTCATGTGCTGCAGGTCACAAGTCCTGTTGCTGTTCAGCCAACATGTCTGCTTGTCTCCATTTAGCACTTAGCAAGCAAGCCTGATCTTAGGCTGACCACCTGCTTATATCTGTGTACAAAGAAGCTCATTCTCCTGCATAGCATTCCTGTCAATGTTGAGCCTTTGGATTGCTGGACCATCTCTGCAAAACCAACTGGTGCTGCAAAGATTTCTGACATGTTTGTGCCACAGACAGAGGCAAGGGAGGCTTTTATGTGATAAAGGCACCTCCTTCCTTTAGTTTGGAATTAACTACAATGATGAGTCAAGTGTGGAAATGAATGACGTAAATGCTTGATTCTCCACAGAGTAGTCATGATGTGCATTTCTGTAGTATGCAGGCAGTTTGTAATATGTTTTACCCAGGGTGCCTGAGAGCGAGAGCGACACTGTGACATTACCATTGCTGACATTGATTTGGAAAGGAAGCTAGCCATTTTCTAATAACTCCCCCCCATACATGGATGGGTGATGGAAGAGGGTATTTCTGGGTTTATACATGATGTAAAGATACAGTGAAGCACCTCTTCTTTATTGTGCAATTGATGTGCCTTGGTCAGGTCTGGCAGCATCCCAGAACAAACTTGTGCAAAAAGGTATTAAACCGGCACCATCTGTCGTATTAATTATGGGGTTATACATAATGGCATGATATTGATAAGCTGCCTGCCTGCTTATCCATATCATGCTATGGCCCCAAAATTCCCCTCTTCCCCACTAGCACCAACCATGTACACAGGAAACACTCAGAAAAACTGCTAGTTCCACTTTCAAACCAGCACATGAGGGGTAGTTGGAAGGAAATTAAAAAAAAAAAAAAAATACACGGAAAGTACAGTATATCAAATGGGGAACTTATCATAGCATATAGTGTGTGTGTGTATGAAGGGAGAGGATAGGGGGGGGGGGGGGCTGCAGGTCTCCTTGCCTGGAGTGACAAAAGGGCTAGAGGCACCCCTGCATGGCGGCGATCCCCGGCCGCTGATTGGCCGGGGATCGCCGATCTGCCTTACGGCGCTGCTGTAGCAGCAGCGCCGTTCAATGTAAACAAAGGAGACAAATGTCTCCTGCGTTTACATTTAGTCTGCGAGCTGCAATCAGCGGCTCGCAGGCTATTCATGGAGACCCGCTCCGTGATCTAACAGGAAACGGCCGCTCGCGCGAGCGGCCTTTCCTGATTAATGAGGGAGGCACCTGGCGACGCTGATCTGCGTCGCTGGTCCTCCAGCTACCACTTTGCCGCCGCACGGTATGAGTGTGCGGTCAGCAAGTGGTTAAATGCGGTTTCCATTCACTTTAAAAGGCATTTTTGCCCAGGGACATAGGAGCATGGCTGACATAAGGCTGATGTCAAGATTTGAACAAAAAAACACACAACCTAGGAAAAAACTCAGGATAAAAAGTGAATTTCATATGGGTCATTGTGTGTTTCTTGTGCAAGCATCACAACAAATCTAAGAATTGAGGGAGGAGAAGGAAGCAGAGAGCCAGATAAAGGTAGTGATCATTGTACTGTGATGGGTTTCCAGCTCAAAGCTTCTGTATTATCAGACGCATGGCCACCCGATCCGAGACCATCTGTGTCCTCTAACACAAGGCCTCCACAACATCCTGTACTGCTGCCAACACCCCCATTGTACCATGTAGGTATTCTCAATGGGCAGTGGGGTCCTTTATCTGCCAGTATATTATTACAGATCTACAAAGAACATAGGTGGGTGGGCACCAAGCTGCATGGCATCTGCTTTACTTTATACAGGTATTTTGCCATAAGGTACCGAGGAGCAACTATTACACACAGCCTGGTCTCACTCCTCTACAATATTCCTCATGGAGTCACCTTCAGTTCCCATACAGCACGGGCTTACGTGACAAAGGAGCTGGAATATGATACTGTTGTAGTTTAATTCCCGAGGCTGAGAAGAAAGTCTTGAGATGAAAGGCTGAGATGCGTCTATAGAATAAGGGAAATAGTTCACACACTCCTCGCTATACTGTGAGGTAAACAGAAGATCAGTTCTATAGACTTTCCAGACTTCTCACATTTCACAATAAGCAACCATTAGCTCTAAATGAATAGTTACCTGAGACTTGTCACAAAGGGAAACACCTGTGAGGGAAACCTAAGAGTTTCCTCCAAATGTTCAACTTCCTGTTAGTTCTGGGAAGAGACTTAATTTAAATACTAAGAAAAACAAAAGTTTGCTTTCTTAAAACAGAAAGAATTTGTGATAATTCAGGTTGGAGTGAGCTTGAGATGTCTCCCACAATGCATCACTGCTGACTATATGCAAATGAACCATTGTACCCTTAGAAGATAAACACACCTCCAGAACCGCTGGAATGCAATGATGTGTCAGCTTGTTAATTTGTACAGAGCCATAATGATCCAACATGCATACAGACTGTTTCGGATAATTTAAATACAGCTCTGGAAAAGAAAAATAAGAGCCCACCACAAAAGCAGTTATTTTCCTTACATTTTTTAAGAACAGCTGACAATATTTGTTTATAATGTCCAAACGGAATATTGTTCTTTGGCCCACTTGCAATTCACTTTTTATCTTATTATTCATAAGAGTAATTCCTCACCTACTTTTCGGTGCTTTTTCAATTTCAATGCAATGGAAAATTATATATATATATATATATATATATATATATATATATATATATATATATATATATATATATATATATATATAATATACTGTATATATATGATATTATTATTATATACGACAAGAAGAAGCATTTATCTTTAGAGAAAGCCCAGGAGAAAAAGTAAATTGCATATGGGCCTGTCTGTCAGAATAAGAGAAAGGATGCATTGTTTGCAGAACTTGAATGATTCCAAGAAAATAAATCCCCTGTCCACTCCAAAACAACATGGTAATAATGTTTTAACTGCAGAACGGTCAGAAATCAGCATTGGTTGGAACGATCCCAGTTTGCAATCTGAGCTTCCATGCGTTTTGGCTGCTCCCCACCATTTTGTTACACGTTTGTTGGGTGACGTCATGCTGCTCTTTCTGCAAAAAAAACCATTTAGCTCAGCTTTACTTGATAATTTGTGGCCATCCTGAAAGGTATTAGGGCCATAGGCCCCAATGCACTAACCAGCGGTTATATTACAGTGCACAGTCAGCACATGGCAATATAACCATTACTACCAGCAGTGTGTTGTGCTATTAGTGTGACCTGCGGTACCCAAGTAGCGTGAGTAACCATAGCAACGCTTCCAGTACTCAAGTACTCAGTGTAACTTGCGGTACATGTTGCCAGTAGTAACTGTAATGTTGCCATGCACTGTCTGTACACACCAATATTGCTGCACTTTTCTGCATCAACCCTCTTGAGAGGCGTACAGGAAAGGAGTACTCCGCTACACCAAGGCTGGGTATAAAAACTTTTCTTCAACTTTATTTGCACATCAGTAGACACATTCAGAGGCTGACACGTATCGGAGCTCCAAGAGGCTCCTTAATCATATCATGGGCTATGATCAAGGAGCCTCTTGGAGCTCTGATACGTGTCAGCCTCTGAATGTGTCTACTGATGTGCAAATAAAGTTGAAGAAAAGTTTTTATACCCAGCCTTGGTGTAGCGGAATACTCCTTTCCTGTGCACATGCTTTGAGACCTGTGATTCCTGCTCCCTTGGACTATGCAGCGGTGGTGCCAGCGTTTCCTCAATTTTGCCATTCCTCTTGAGAGGTGTACATGGATGCACGCCACCCGTCATTTTGGCGCAGGGTGAATGACAGCTCACCCTGCTCCTGCACAAATTCTGGGCAGCATTAACCACTTCAGGACCATAGACCTACACCCCCCTAGTGACCAGGCTATTTTTTTCTAATTAGTGCTCTGCAGCTTTAAGGGCTTGCTGCAGAGCCATACAAGTCAGCATACAAGTTATCCCCCCCTTTTCCTGCCCACTAACAGAGCTTTCTGTTGGTGGGCTCTGATCTATGCCAGCATGTTTTTTTATTTATTTGGAGTTTTTTTTTAAAAAATCATTAAATTTAACTATTTTTTGTTTTTCTTTTCTTCCCTCCCTCCCTCCCCCCACCAGCCAATCCCAGCGATCGGCTGTCATAGACATCAGCCAATGAGAGCCGATTGCTCTCATGCCTCCCAAGGGGACAGCCAAGTGACACGGCTGTCCCCAGTACAGCGCTGTCATAGATTGCAGTGCTGTATATTATAAATAGATGGCAGTTTTGCCATCTTACAGTCTCCTAGAGGCGATCGCTGTTGATAGACTGATGATGGAGTGGAGACGCAAGCATCGGTGCGCAGGTTCTCCTGCAAAACCCCACCCCAGGACTTCACACCAATTGGCGTTAAGCAGTCCTGGGGCTGCCGCCATGTTCACGCCAACTGGGGTGATGCAGTCTTTAAGTAGTTAATTACTATTCCCCCTTCAAGTCATAGCAACTCAGAGGGAGAAGTAATATGGGGTCCAGTGATTTCTGGAGCCACAAATTACCCTTGCGTGGCCACAGACATAATAACATTGTGTGTATGGTGGCTCCCGGGTCAGGCACAGCGTGGGTTAGAGCCACGAATTATCCTTGCGTGTCCATAGACATAATAACATTGTGTGTATGGCGGCTCCTGGGTCAGGCACAGCGTGGGATAGAGCCATGAATTATCCTTGCATGGCCACAGACATAAATACATTGTGTGTATGGTGGCTCGCGGGTCAGGCACAGCATGGATAGAGCCACGAATTATCCTTGCATGGCCACAGACATAAATACATTGTGTGTATGGCGGCTCCCGGGTCAGGCACAGCATGGGTTAGAGCCACGAATTATCCTTGCGTGGCCACAGACATAATAACATTGTGTGTATGGTGGCTCCTGGGTCAGGCACAGCGTGGGATAAAGCCATGAATTACCCTTGCGTGGCCACAGACATAATAACATTGTGTGTATGGTGGCTCCTGGGTCAGGCACAGCATGGGTTAGAGCCATGAATTACCCTTGCGTGGCCACAGACATAATAACATTGTGTGTATGGCGGCTCCCGGGTCAGGCACTGCATGGGATAGAGCCATGAATTACCCTTGCATGGCCACAGACATAAATACATTGTGTGTATGGTGGCTCCTGGGTCAGGCACAGCGTGGGATAGAGCCATGAATTACCCTTGCGTGGCCACAGACATAATAACATTGTGTGTATGGCGGCTCCCAGGTCAGGCACTGCATGGGATAGAGCCATGAATTACCCTTGTGTGGCCACAGACATAAATACATTGTGTGTATGGTGGCTCCCGGGTCAGGCACAGTGTGGGATAGAGCCATGAATTACCCTTGCGTGGCCACAGACATAATAACATTGTGTGTATGGCGGCTCCCGGGTCAGGCACTGCATGGGATAGAGCCATGAATTACCCTTGTGTGGCCACAGACATAATAACATTGTGTGTATGGCGGCTCCCGGGTCAGGCACAGCATGGGATAGAGCCATGAATTACCCTTGCATGGCCACAGACATAATAACATTGTGTGTATGGCGGCTCCCGGGTCAGGCACAGCATGGGATAGAGCCATGAATTATCCTTGCTTGGCCACAGACATAAATACATTGTGTGTATGGTGGCTCCCAGGTCAGGCACAGCGTGGGATAGAGCCATGAATTACCCTTGCATGGCCACAGACATAATAACATTGTGTGTATGGCGGCTCCTGGGTCAGGCACAGCGTGGGATAGAGCCATGAATTATCCTTGCGTGGCCACAGACATAATAACATTGTGTGTATGGCGGCTCCCAGGTCAGGCACAGCATGGGATAGAGCCATGAATTACCCTTGTGTGGCCACAGACATAATAACATTGTGTGTATGGCGGCTCCCGGGTCAGGCACAGCATGGGATAGAGCCATGAATTACCCTTGTGTGGCCACAGACATAAATACATTGTGTGTATGGCGGCTCCCGGGTCAGGCACAGCGTGGGTTAGAGCCACGAATTATCCTTGCGTGTCCATAGACATAATAACATTGTGTGTATGGCGGCTCCCAGGTCAGGCACAGCGTGGGATAGAGCCATGAACTACCCTTGTGTGGCCACAGACATAATAACATTGTGTGTATGGCGGCTCCCGGGTCAGGCACAGCGTGGGATAGAGCCATGAATTACCCTTGTGTGGCCACAGACATAATAACATTGTGTGTATGGCGGCTCCCGGGTCAGGCACAGTGTGGGATAGAGCCATGAATTACCCTTGCGTGGCCACAGACATAATAACATTGTGTGTATGGCAGCTCCCAGGTCAGGCACAGCATGGGATAGAGCCATGAATTACCCTTGCGTGGCCACAGACATAATAACATTGTGTGTATGGTGGCTCCCGGGTCAGGCACTGCGTGGGATAGAGCCATGAATTATCCTTGCGTGGCCACAGACATAATAACATTGTGTGTATGGTGGCTCCTGGGTCAGGTACAGCGTGGGATAGAGCCATGAATTACCCTTGCGTGGCCACAGACATAATAACATTGTGTGTATGGCGGCTCCCGGGTCAGGCACAGCATGGGATAGAGCCATGAATTATCCTTGCGTGGTCACAGACATAATAACATTGTGTGTATGGCAGCTCTCGAGTCAGGCACAACGTGGGATAGAGCCATAAATTACCCTTGCGTGGCCACAGACATAATAACATTGTGTGCAGTGTGCTCGGATACCCCTTTTTAAAATTCGAGTTTGGTCGAATTCGAATAGTAAATTATTCGAGGTCAGTCGAATATTCGATTCAAATAATTTTTACTATTCGATTCGACCTCGAACTTCGAGCTCACTATTCGAGTCGGTATTCGAGCTCATTATTCGAGCTGACTATTCGAATTGGCCTTAGCTTCTTCCAACACTTGTTTTGAGGGTGAATGATGCAAGAAACATCTTTTTTTCCAAGTAACAACAGCAAGTGATTATGTGGGGATGTTCCTTTAAAAAAAAAAGGTGGAAAGAGAAGTTGTGTCCAAAATTTTGTTCAGTACTGTATATACTTCTTCTTCTTTATCTTCTATATCTTCTATATCTTCTTCTTCTTCTTCTTCTTCTTCTTCTTCTTCTTCTTCTATATCTTCTTCTTCTATAGCTTCTTCTTCTATATCTTCTTCTTCTTCTATATCGTCTTCATCATCTTCATCTTCTTCTTCTTCTTCTTCTTCTTCTTCTTCAACTTCATCTTCATCTTCATCTTCATCTTCATCTTCTTCTTCATCTTCTTCTTCATCTTCTTCTTCATCTTCATCTTCATCTTCATCTTCATCTTCTTCTTCTTCTTCTTCTTCTTCTTCATCTTCATCTTCATCTTCTTCATCTTCATCTTCATCTTCTTCTTCTTCTTCTTCTTCATCTTCTTCTTCATCTTCTTCTTCATCTTCATCTTCTTCTTCTTCTTCTCCTTCTTCTTCTTCTTCTCCTTCTTCTTCTTTTTCTATATCTTCTTCTTCTTCTATATCGTCTTCTTCTTCTTCACTTATTTCTCTTTTATAATTTTTTTTTTTTTAAAGAAATGCAGCTATTTTTGAGCGTAATAAATAGCTGGTGGCGCACGCATGTTGGAAGCGCCATTGTATGTGCTCCCTGGCAGTGGAAACACACAGACAGCAGGAGGTAAATTCAGCAGCAGGAGGAGGAGGATGAGTGTGTGGCAGCAGGCCAGGCAGTCAATGAGGCAGGCAGCGTGACATAATATCCCTGGTACCTAGCGGTGATACCAGGGCTGTAAATAAACACAGCAGGAGGTCCCAGACAGCGGTCGTGCAGCCCACATCGTGTCCAATACACAACTGGGACAACACAGTTTTTAACCCGGGCACCTCAGAAAAATTAAACCTTTTTTTTTTTTAATGTTTTTTTTGTTTTGTTTGTACAAGTTAATTACACAGATATAGCTATTGTTTGACGTAATAGCTGGTGGCAGAGTGGCAGCAGAAGGTAATTCCGTGTACCCTGGCAGTGGAAACAAAGACAGACAGCAGCAGCAGCAGGAGGAATGGAGGAGTAGTGTGAGTGTGGCAGCAGGCAGGCAGCGTGACATAATAGCCTTGGTACCTAGCGGTGATACCAGGGCGTAAATAAACACAGCAGGAGGTCCCAGACAGCGGTCGTGAAGCCCACATCGTGTCCAATACACAACTGGGACAACACAGTTTTCAACCCGGGCACCTCAGAAAAATTAAACCTTTTTTTTTTTAATGGTTTTTTTGTTTTGTTTGTACAAGTTAATTACACAGATATAGCTATTGTTTGGCGTAATAGCTGGTGGCAGAGTGGCAGCAGAAGGTAAATCCGTGTACCCTGGCAGTGGGAAACACAGACAGACAGCAGCAGCAGCAGGAGGAATGGAGGAGTAGTGTGAGTGTGGCAGCAGGCAGGCAGCGTGACATAATAGCCCTGGTACCTAGCGGTGATACCAGGGCGTAAATAAACACAGCAGGAGGTCCCAGACAGCGGTCGTGAAGCCCACATCGTGTCCAATACACAACTGGGACAACACAGTTTTCAACCCGGGCACCTCAGAAAAATTAAACCTTTTTTTTGATGGTTTTTTTTGTTTTGTTTTTACAACAAATTACACAGATATAGCCATTGTTTGACGTAATAGCTGGTGGCAGAGTGGCAGCAGAAGGTAAATCTGTGTACCCTGGCAGTGGGAAACACAGACAGACAGCAGCAGCAGCAGGAGGAATGGAGGAGTAATGTGAGTAGCTATTGTTTGACGTAATAGCTGGTGGCAGAGTGGCAGCAGAAGGTAAATCTGTGTACCCTGGCAGTGGGAAACACAGACAGCAGCAGCAGCAGCAGGAGGAATGGAGGAGTAGTGTGAGTGTGGCAGCAGGTAGGTAGGCAGCGTGACATAATAGCCCTGGTACCTAGCGTTGATACCAGGGCTGTAAATAAACACAGCAGGAGGTCCCAGACAGCGGTCGTGAAGCCCACATCGTGTCCAATACACAACTGGGACAACACATTTTTCAACCCGGGCACCTCAGAAAAATTAAACCTTTTTTTTTTTTAATGGTTTTTTTGTTTTGTTTGTACAAGTTAATTACACAGATATAGCTATTGTTTGACGTAATAGCTGGTGGCAGAGTGGCAGCAGAAGGTAAATTCGTGTACCCTGGCAGTGGGAAACACAGACAGACAGCAGACAGCAGCAGTACACAGCAGCCCACTGTAGGTGTAAAATGTGTGGCTGCAGGCAACGTAATGGTCAAAGTGAACCAGGCTGGCTTAGTGAGCAGGAGCCAGGAGGTGGTAAAGGGTGGTAAGGCACATTAAAGATGATTTTTCCGGTAGCCAGTTCATGTCCCCCTCTCGCCGACAACAGGGGCCAGGAACTCGCCTTCCACCCACGCCTGGTTCATCTTGAGAAACGTCAGTCTGTCCACAGACTTGTGAGACAGACGTGAGCGTTTCTCGGTGACCACGCCACCAGCTGCACTGAAGCAGCGCTCGGACAGCACGCTGGAAGGGGGACAGGACAGCACTTCCAGGGCGTACTGCGCCAGCTCGCTCCAGATCTCCAGGCACTTGACCCAATACTCCATGGGATCAACAGGGGCATCGCTGTCAAGCCCGCTGTAGGACCCCATGTAGTCAGCCACCATGCGGGTCAGGCGCTGGCTGTGACCGGAGGAGGATGCTGCTGCATGCACCTCCTCTCTAGTCACTGCTGCCGGAGCCTCTACAGTCCTGTAGAGCTCGTTGCTGAGAGACAGCAGGTCTGTGGGGCGCTTGCTGCTGGATGCAGGCACCTGCTGCTGCCTCTGTGCTTGCTGGACAGTGGGGGTGGAAGGCTGGGGGAAGGCTTCCTCCAAGCACTCAACAAGGGCCTACTGCAAGCTCCTTATTTGTTGCGCTGGCTCTCCTCCTGCAGGCGGCAGGAACTGGCTTAACTTCCCCTTGAGGCGTGGGTCCAACATCATGCTGATCCAGATCTCCTCCCTCTGCTTCATCTGGATCACTCTGGGGTCCCACTCCCTGCGCAGGCACGCCAGCATGTGCGCTGCCATTGGGAAGAGGCGGGCCACGTGTGCTGGCACATCGATGGCAGTGCTGCTGTCCTCATCCTCCTCCTCTGCCGCCTCATCCTCTCTCCACCCCCGCACCAACTCAGCTGCGCTGTGCTGATCCCCCTCATCAGCAGCAAGGTCAGGAACCTCCACCAAGTCCTCCTCCTCCTCCCCCTCAGAGGTGGACTGTGCAGCTGCATGACACTCCTGCTGGTCCAAGGCTGCCGCTCCCTGTTCCAGCAAAGCATCGAGGGCCCTGTTCAGCAGACAAACCAGGGGTACCCACTCGCAGACCATAGCATGGTCCCTGCTCACCATGTTAGTGGCCTGCAGAAAGGGAGCCAGCACTAAGCACACCTGCTGCATGTGCCTCCAGTCATCATCGGGGACGATGGACGGGATGTTGCTGGTCTTGTCCCTTCTCTGAGCGGCGGAAACAGTGGCCAGGGCAAGGTACTGGTTGACAGCGTGCTTCTGTTCAACCAGATGCTCCAACATCGCCAGGGTGGAGTTCCAGCGAGTCGGAACGTCAAGGATCAGCCGATGGCGTGGCAGCTCCAGCTCCTTTTGCACGTCTTCCAGGCTCGCACAGGCTGCAGCCGAGCGCCGGAAGTGACGCACAACGTTCCTTGCCGTTTCAAGCAGTTCGCCCATCCCCTGGTAGGTGCGCAGGAACTTCTGCACCACCAGGTTCAGCACGTGGGCAAGACAGGGGATGTGGGTCAGGTTTCCCCTGTCGATGGCGGCAACCAGATTGGCCCCATTGTCGGCCACCACCTCTCCGACTCTGAGGCCTCTGGGGGTCAGCCAAATCCTCTCCTGCTCCTGGAGTTTGGCCAACACATGGGTTGCCGTCAGTTTGGTCTTCCCAAGGCTGACCACGTGCAGCAGCGCTTGGCAGTGGCGGGCCTTCACGCTGCTGCTGAGGCGGGGGGTTTGGCCAGGTGTGCCGGAGGATGGCAGAGGATCGGAGGAACCTGCTGCAGTTCCCCTGACCCTGCGGGGTGGCACCACCCACTGTGTTGCTGCTGCTGCTGTGCCCGCTGCTGCTCTCCCATCCTCACCCCCTTCCACCAAGCTGACCCAGTGGACAGTGAAGGACAGGTAGCGGCCTGTCCCGAAGAGTCCATGGTGACGTGGACCCTTTCACCAACCGCGTGCTCCAGCCCTCGCTCCACATTGGCCATCACAAAGCGGTGCAGTGCAGGAATGGCCTTGCGGGCGAAGAAGTGTCTGCTGGGGAGCTGCCAGTCTGGGGCTGCACAAGCAAGCAGCGCACGCATGTCGCTCCCCTCCTGCACGAGCGTGTACGGCAGGAGTTGGGAGCACATGGCCCGGTGCCAGCAAGCCGTTCAGCTGCTGCACGCGACGGCTGCTGGGAGGCAGAGCCCTAACCACCCCCTGGAAGGACTCGCTCAAAAGGCTCTGGCGTCGCTTTTTGCTAGCACGGGAATTAGCGGAGACAGCAGAGGAGGCCACTGAGGACTGGCTGCCAGAACAGGCCTCAGTGTCGGCGGCAGGAGTTGCAGAGGGGGGAGGAGCAGTGCGTTTCCGCACTCCTGCTGGTGCTGCTGGAGGAGCAGGAGGGCGGGTGGCTGCTGTTGCTGCTGCTGCTGCTGAAGGCTGTGCTGTGATGGGTATGGTGCCACTGCCAGCACCAGATGCCTTCAGCCTCTGGAACTCCTCATGCTGGGGGAAATGTTTAGCAGCAAGGTGGTTGATGAGCGAGCTGGTGCTGAACTTTAAGGGGTCTGCACCTCTGCTCAACTTCCGCTGACAGTGGTTGCAAGTGGCGTACTTGCTGTACACTGTGGGCATGGTGAAAAAGCGCCAGATTGGTGACAAAAACAACCCCCTACGGCATGGAACCGCTGCTACCTGTCTCCCTGTGGTGGTTGGGGGGGGGGCTTGGGTGCGGCTGGTGGTGGTACTGGCAGATGCTGCTGCTGCTGCTGAGCCTGAGACACCAGCAGGCTGTGGGACCTGCCTACTGCTGCCAATGCTTGCAATGATGCGCCTCCTTGCAAGGCCCACAAGCGCATCCTCCTCCTCCTCCTCAGAGCTGCTGATGACGACATCCCCTGGAGCTGGTGGCACCCAGTCTTTTTCGGTCACCGTGTCATCATCATCATCCCCCTCCTGAAACATGTCCTGCTGGGATGATGACCCCCCAAACTCCTTTCCTGATGCATGGATGGGCTGGTTGACTGTCGCCACAGTCTTGCTGTCCAATCCCTCCTCCCCCAAAGTGCCCATCAGCATCTCCTCCTCAAAATCGCAAACAACAGCAGACAATACCCTGATGGTGCCTGGGGTCAAAAGACTGCTGAGTGACAGGTCGGCGACTGACGGTGAACTGGCCTCCTCCCCAGGCCCTGCTGGGCGGCTGCTGCGAACAGGGGTAGTGGTGGTGGTGGTGAGGGTGGAGGCCTCGGATACAGAGCTGATGGCGGGCTGCTCATCCTCCGTCATCAGTTGCATCACAGTGGCTGCATCCTTTTCCTCAATGGGACGTTTCCGACCCGGCTGGAGGAAAATAGGAGCAGGTGCTACACGCTGCTGCTGCTGTGTCTCTGCAGCGTGAGTTGCAGATGCTCCTGCTGGGCGGCGCCCAAGGCGTCCACGGCCAGTGGCTATAGGAGGAATGTTAGCCACTGACGCTGCTGCTGCTGCTGCGGAACTGTGCATGGTGGCGCGGCCGTGGCTTGCCACAATGCTGCTCCCTCTCCTCCTGATTCCCTTGCTGCCCTTCCCCTTGCCCAAACCGCGCTGGCTGCCACTTCCAGACATCTTAGATGTTTTGGGCGTAAACACAAAAGTTTTTTAAAAGTGCGGGTGAAAAGTGGGGTACTTTAATAGAGTGGGTTGTTGGGTGAGGTGACACTAATCACTAAGTGATTAGATCGCTAAGTGATTAGTACAGTACAAATACAAAATACAAAAATCGGTAATCAGTAAGTGTGAACAGTGAACAGTGAGTGTGTCCCCTAGTACACTAACTAGAAAATACACTAATCAGTAGTAATCACAAGGAAATAGAGTGTGTGTACACTACAGACAGTGAGTGCACGCACGCGCAAACAATCGCAGGAGCTAGCCTATGAACAGAGACTGAGTGAGTGTCCCTAGTACAGTAAGTAAGTAGTAACAGTCAGGAAGTACAACTAGAAGTTACAATAATCAGTAGTAATCACAAGGAAATAGAGTGTGTGTACACTACAGACAGTGAGTGCACGCACGCGCAAACACGCGCAGGAGCTAGCCTATGAACAGTGACTGAGTGAGTGTCCCTACTACAGTAAGTAAGTAGTAACAGTCAGGAAGTACAACTAGCAGTTACAATAATCAGTAGTAATCACAAGGAAATAGAGTGTGTGTACACTACAGACAGTGAGTGCACGCACGCGCAAACACGCGCAGGAGCTAGCCTATGAACAGAGACTGAGTGAGTGTCCCTAGTACAGTAAGTAAGTAGTAACAGTCAGGAAGTACAACTAGCAGTTACAATAATCAGTAGTAATCACAAGGAAATAGAGTGTGTGTACACTACAGACAGTGAGTGCACGCACGCGCAAACACGCGCAGGAGCTAGCCTATGAACAGTGACTGAGTGAGTGTCTAGCACAGTAAGTAGTAACAGTCAGGAAGTACAACTAGCAGACAGTTACAATAATCAGTAGTAATCACAAGGAAATAGAGTGTGTGTACACTACAGACAGTGAGTGCACGCGCACAGTCGCACACACACGCAGGAGCTAGCCTATGAACAGTGACTGAGTGTCCCTACTAGTACAATAAGTAGTAACAGTAAGTACAACTAGAACTTACAATTATCAGTAATCAGAAGGAAATAGAGTGTGTGTACACTACAGACAGTGAGTGCACGCACACGCAGGAGCTATGAACAAACAGTGACAGTGAGTGTCCTAGTACAGTTACAGTATGTAACTACAATACAAAATACAATCACTCAGTAGTAAAGGACAGCAGAAATACTGGTATAGATGAGAAATAAACTAACAGAGGACAGGAGAGAACAGCTGCCCACACAGGCAGGCCCTGAGGCCTAAAGCTGTAAGCCTGCAGCAGCTGTCTCTATGTAACACAAAAGCTACTAACTAAAATACAATGTCTATCTAACTAACAACAATATAGGTGTATAGAGCAGGTGTATGTGAGCAAAAACACTAGGTAGTTGACCACTAAGAGCACTTGCTAAGCCAAAGCACAAAGGAGCAGATCTCTCTCTGTACAAGTCTCAAGCAAGGACGGAAAAACCTAACATGGCGGCCGCTATTTATAGGGTAGGGGCTGGCCAGGGTCCCCCTCTGTGATTGGCTGCCGTCAGAGGGCCTGGGAGCCCTCTGATTGGCTCAAAGGACATCAATCTGGGCTATGACGCTATTCGAGCTTGGTATTCGAGCTCGAATAGCGCTGTTTGCTCGAATAGCGCGAATAGTGAATGAGCTATTCGAGTTTACTCGAATAGCCCATTCGAATAGCTGCAGCTATTCGGAGCTCGAATACCGAGCTCGAATAGCTGAAAAAGAGCTTGAATATTCGAGCTACTAGAATATTCGAGCTCTGTTGAGCACCACTAATTGTGTGTATGGCGGCTCTTGGGTCAGGCACAACATGGGATAGAGCCATGAATTACCCTTGCGTGGCCACAGACATAATAACATTGTGTGTATGGCGGCTCCCGGTTTAGGCACAGCGTGGGATAGAGCCATGAATTTCCCTTGCATGGCCACAGACATAATAACATTGTGTGTATGGCAGCTCCCAGGTCAGGCACAGCATGGGATAGAGCCATGAATTACCCTTGCATGGCCACAGACATAATAACATTGTGTGTATGGCGGCTCCTGGGTCAGGCACTGCATGGGATAGAGCCATGAATTATCCTTGCATGGCCACAGACATAATAACATTGTGTGTATGGCAGCTCCCAGGTCAGGCACAGCATGGGATAGAGCCATGAATTACCCTTGCATGGCCACAGACATAATAACATTGTGTGTATGGCGGCTCCTGGGTCAGGCACTGCATGGGATAGAGCCATGAATTACCCTTGCGTGGCCACAGACATAATAACATTGTGTGTATGGTGGCTCCTGGGTCAGGCACAGCGTGGGATAGAGCCATGAATTTTTCTTGCGTGGCCACAGACATAATAACATTGTGTGTATGGCGGCTCCCGGGTCAGGCACAGCGTGGGATAGAGCCATGAATTACCCTTGCGTGGCCACAGACATAATAACATTGTGTGTATGGCGGCTCCAAGGTCAGGTACAGCATGGGATGGAGCCATGAATTACCCTTGCATGGCCACAAACATAATAATATTGTGTGTATGGCGGCTCCCGGGTCAGGCACAGCATGGGACGGAGCCATGAATTTCCCTTGCATGGCCACAGACATAATAACATTGTGTGTATGGCAGCTCCCAGGTCAGGCACAGCATGGGATAGAGCCATGAATTACCCTTGCGTGGCCACAGACATAATAACATTGTGTGTATGGCGTCTCCTGGGTCAGGCACAGCGTGGGGTAGAGCCATGAATTACCCTTGCGTGGCCACAGACATAATAACATTGTGTGTATGGTGGCTCCTAGGTCAGGCCCAGCGTGGGATAGAGCCATGAATTACCCTTGCGTGGCCACAGACATAATAACATTGTGTGTATGGCGGCTCCCGGTTTAGGCACAGCGTGGGATAGAGCCATGAATTTCCCTTGCGTGGCCACAGACATAATAACATTGTGTGTATGGCGTCTCCAGGGTCAGACACAGCATGGGATAGAGCCATGAATTATCCTTGCGTGGCCACAGACATAATAACATTGTGTGTATGGTGGCTCCAGGATTAGGCACAGCATGGGATAGAGACATGAATTACCCTTGCGTGGCCACAGACATAATAACATTGTGTGTATGGTGGCTCCTGGGTCAGGCACAGCGTGGGATAGATCCATGAATTATCCTTGCATGGCCACAGACATAAATACATTGTGTGTATGGTGGCTCCCGGGTCAGGCACAGCGTGGGTTAGAGCCATGAATTATCCTTGCGTGTCCATAGACATAATAACATTGTGTGTATGGCAGCTCCTGGGTCAAGCACAGCGTGGGATAGAGCCATGAATTATCCTTGCATGGCCACAGACATAAATGCATTGTGTGTATAGTGGCTCCCGGGTCAGGCACAGCATGGGTTAGAGCCACGAATTATCCTTGCGTGTCCATAGACATAATAACATTGTGTGTATGGTGGCTCCCGGATCAGGCACAGTGTGGGATAGAGCCATGAATTACCTTTGCATGGCCACAGACATAAGAACATTGTGTGTATGGCGGCTCCTGGGTCAGACACAGCGTGGGATAGAGCCATGAATTACCCTTGCGTGGCCACAGACATAATAACATTGTGTGTATGGCAGCTCCCGGGTCAGGCACAGCATGGGATAGAGACATGAATTACCCTTGCGTGGCCACAGACATAAGAACCTTGTGTGTATGGCGGCTCCCGGGTCAGGCACAGCATGGGTTAGAGCCATGAATTACCCTTGCGTGGCCACAGACATAATAACATTGTGTGTATGATGGCTCCTGGGTCAGGCACAGCGTGGGATAGAGCCATGAATTATCCTTGCATGGCCACAGACATAAATACATTGTGTGTATGGTGGCTCCCGGGTCAGGCACAGCGTGGGTTAGAGCCACGAATTATCCTTGCGTGTCCATAGACATAATAACATTGTGTGTATGGCGGCTCCTGGGTCAGGCACAGCGTGGGATAGAGCCATGAATTACCCTTGCATGGCCACAGACATAATAACATTGTGTGTATGGCAGCTCCCAGGTCAGGCACTGCATGGGATAGAGCCATAAATTACCCTTGCGTGGCCACAGACATAATAACATTGTGTCTATGGCGGCTCCCGGATTAGGCACAGCATGGGATAGAGCCATGAATTACCCTTGCATGGCCACAGACATAATAACATTGTGTGTATGGTGGCTCCCGGATCAGGCACAGCATGGGATAGAGCCATAAATTACCCTTGCGTGGCCACAGACATAAGAACATTGTGTGTATGGTGGCTCCTGGGTCAGGCACTGCATAGGATAGAGCCATGAATTATCCTTGCGTGGCCACAGACATAATAACATTGTGTGTATGGTGGCTCCTGGGTCAGGCACAGCATGGGATGGAGCCATGAATTACCCTTGCGTGGCCACAGACATAATAACATTGTGTGTATGGTGGCTCCCGGGTCAGGCACTGCATGGGATAGAGCCATGAATTACGATTGTGTGGCCACAGACATAATAACATTGTGTCTATGGCGGCTCCCGGGTCAGGCAAAGCGTGGGATAGAGCCATGAACTACCTTTGTGTGGCCACAGACATAATAACATTGTGTGTATGGTGGCTCCCGGGTCAGGCACAGCGTGGGATAGAGCCATGAATTATCCTTGCATGGCCACAGACATAATAACATTGTGTGTATGGCGGCTCCCGGGTCAGGCACAGCATGGGATAGAGCCATGAATTATCCTTGCATGTCCATAGACATAATAACATTGTGTGTATGGTGGCTCCCGGATTAGGCACAGTGTGGGATAGAGCCATGAATTACCCTTGCGTGGCCACAGACATAATAACATTGTGTGTATGGCGGCTCCCGGGTCAGGCACAGCGTGGGATGGAGCCATGAATTACCCTTGCGTGGCCACAGACATAATAACATTGTGTGTATGGCGGCTCCTGGGTCAGGCACAGTGTGGGTTAGAGCCATGAATTACCCTTGTGTGGCCACAGACATAATAACATTGTGTGTATGGTGGCTCCCGGGTCAGGCACAGCGTGGGATAGAGCCATGAACTACCCTTGTGTGGCCACAGACATAATAACATTGTGTGTATGGCGGCTCCCGGGTCAGGCACAGCATGGGATAGAGCCATGAATTACCCTTGCTTGGCCACAGACATAAAAACATTGTGTGTATGGCGGCTCCTGGGTCAGGCACAGCGTGGGATGGAGCCATGAATTACCCTTGCGTGGCCACAGTCATAATAACATTGTGTGTATGGCGGCTCCTGGGTCAGGCACAGCGTGGGATAGAGCCATGAATTACCCTTGCATGGCCACAGACATAATAACATTGTGTCTATGGCGGCTCCCAGGTCAGGCACAGCGTGGGATGGAGCCATGAATTACCCTTGTGTGGCCACAGACATAATAACATTGTGTGTGTATGGTGGCTCCCGGGTCAGGCACAGCGTGGGATGGAGCCATGAATTATCCTTGCATGGCCACAGACATAAATACATTGTGTGTATGGCGGCTCCCAGGTCAGGCATAGCATGGGATAGAGCCATGAATTACCCTTGTGTGGCCACAGACATAAGAACATTGTGTGTATGGTGGCTCCTGGGTCAGGCACAGTGTGGGATAGAGCCATGAATTACCCTTGCGTGGCCACAGACATAATAACATTGTGTGTATGGCAGCTACCAGGTCAGGCACAGCATGGGATAGAGCCATGAATTACCCTTGTGTGGCCACAGACATAAGAACATTGTGTGTATGGCGGCTCCTGGGTCAGGTACAGCATGGGATAGAGCCATAAATTATCCTTGCGTGGCCACAGACATAATAACATTGTGTGTATGGCAGCTCCCAGGTCAGGCACAGCATGGGATGGAGCCATGAATTACCCTTGCATGGCCACAGACATAATAATATTGTGAGTATGGCAGCTCCCAGGTCAGGCACAGCATGGGATGGAGCCATGAATTACCCTTGCATGGCCACAGACATAATAACATTGTGTGTATGGCGGCTCCAAGGTCAGGTACAGCATGGGATGGAGCCATGAATTACTCTTGCGTGGCCACAGACATAATAATATTGTGTGTATGGCGGCTCCTGGGTCAGGCACAGCATGGGATGGAGCCATGAATTACCCTTGTGTGGCCACAGACATAATAACATTGTGTGTATGGTGGCTCCCGGGTCAGGTACAGCGTGGGATAGAGCCATGAATTACCCTTGTGTGGCCACAGACATAATAACATTGTGTGTATGGCGGCTCCTGGGTCAGGCACAGCATGGGATGGAGCCATGAATTACCCTTGCTTGGCCACAGACATAATAATATTGTGTGTATGGCGGCTCCCGGGTCAGGCACAGCATGGGATAGAGCCATGAATTACCCTTGCGTGGCCACAGACATAATAACATTGTGTGTATGGCGGCTCCCGGGTCAGGCACAGCGTGGGATAGAGCCATGAACTACCCTTGTGTGGCCACAGACATAATAACATTGTGTGTATGGCGGCTCCCGGGTCAGGCACAGCATGGGATAGAGCCATGAATTATCCTTGCGTGGTCACAGACATAATAACATTGTGTGTATGGCAGCTCTCGAGTCAGGCACAACGTGGGATAGAGCCATGAATTACCCTTGCGTGGCCACAGACATAATAACATTGTGTGTATGGCGGCTCCCGGGTCAGGCACAGCATGGGATAGAGCCATGAATTACCCTTGCGTGGCCACAGACATAATAACATTGTGTGTATGGCGGCTCCCGGGTCAGGCACAGCGTGGGATAGAGCCATGAACTACCCTTGTGTGGCCACAGACATAATAACATTGTGTGTATGGTGGCTCCCGGGTCAGGCACAGCGTGGGTTAGAGCCATGAATTACCCTTGCGTGGCCACAGACATAATAACATTGTGTGTATGGCGGCTCCCGGGTCAGGCACAGCATGGGATAGAGCCATGAATTACCCTTGTGTGGCCACAGACATAATAACATTGTGTGTATGGCGGCTCCCAGGTCAGGCACAGCATGGGATAGAGCCATGAATTACCCTTGCATGGCCACAGACATAATAACATTGTGTGTATGGTGGCTCCTGGGTCAGGCACAGCATGGGATGGAGCCATGAATTACCCTTGCGTGGCCACAGACATAATAACATTGTGTGTATGGCGGCTCCCGGGTCAGGCACAGCGTGGGATAGAGCCATGAACTATACTTGTGTGGCCACAGACATAATAACATTGTGTGTATGGCGGCTCCCGGGTCAGGCACAGCATGGGATAGAGCCATGAATTACCCTTGTGTGGCCACAGACATAATAACATTGTGTGTATGGCGGCTCCCGGGTCAGGCACAGCGTGGGATGGAGCCATGAATTACCCTTGCGTGGCCACAGACATAATAACATTGTGTGTATGGCGGCTCCCAGGTCAGGCACAGCGTGGGATGGAGCCATGAATTACTTTTGCGTGGCCACAGACATAATAATATTGTGTGTATGGCGGCTCCCGGGTCAGGCACAGCATGGGATAGAGCCATGAATTACCCTTGCGTGGCCACAGACATAATAACATTGTGTGTATGGCGGCTCCCGGGTCAGGCACAGCATGGGATGGAGCCATGAATTACCCTTGCATGGCCACAGACATAATAACATTGTGTGTATGGTGGCTCCCAGGTCAGGCAAAGCGTGGGATAGAGCCATAAATTACCCTTGCGTGGCCACAGACATAATAACACTGTGTGTATGGTGGCTCCCGGGTCAGGCACAGCATGGGATAGAGCCATGAATTACCCTTGCGTGGCCACAGACATAATAACATTGTGTGTATGGTGGCTCCTGGGTCTGTTACTGGGAATGAAGCAGGGACGAAGGCTAGCACGAAGGAACAGGAAAGGCTATAAAATATCCAGATTAAAAAAAAAACAGTTACTCTACAAAGTGACATCAGTCCATATACAGAATCCACATGAGAGGTTAAGACAAAGTATGGAGAGGTTGATCGTTGTCTCACACCCACATGCGGGGTGCTACTTTAGGACAATGAGCCCCCAAATCTGACCCACTTAAACACTGCCTTACCCACCAACCATGTAGCAAATAAACACGCCACATCATTCAGGAATTGTGAGAAAACGCGGAAAAGCCGCCGCAAGTACTCAGAGTAAGGCGGCTGATTCCGCGTTCAACATGGCGGCTTGCGCGCAGGGACCTGCATTTACTGGCCTGACAGAATGCGGAGAAACCGCCGCATGCCAAGAGCACAGGGCGGCGGATTCCGCGTCCGACGCGGCGGGTTGCTCGCATAGGCCTACTCCTGTCTGTACTGCTGAACGCGGAGAAAACGCTGCACGTTCAGACAGCGGTGTGGCGGATTCCGCATCCAAAACAGCAGAGGCATTACAACACATGTCTGGTGTGGCTGGGACTGATAGTCCACACAGGTTCAGAAGGACGCGTGCGCGCGCGTAGAGGCAGAGCATTTATAACAGTCAGAGGGGTGTCAGCTGACCAGGCCGGTCAGCTGACAAATCTTTCAGTTTTCATTGGTCCAGCACTTAGGGGAGTCGCAGGAGAGCGCTGGTGTATATATACTGGGTGCTGGTCATTCCTCTGGTGTCTGGCGTTGCGATCACTACATGGTAGCACTCAGACCCTGTCAGTATCTGTGTTACATTAGACCAGTTTCCAAGGTGTTGATGACCACGGAGCTCACACCTTAGTCTAGGAAATTCTGTTATCATCTGTGTTATTATCTAGACTAGTTTCCAAGGTGTTGATGACCATGGAACTCACACCTTAGTCTAGGAAATTGTTGATTATTTGTTATGACCTTCTGCTTTCCTGACCATTCCTCTGATCTCTGATTTTGTACCTTGTCATTCTGATACTCTGTTGCTGAACTTGGCTAGTCTCTGGATTCTCCACCTGTCTCCTGTCTCTGTACTTTATCTGTCTGTGTGTTAACGACCTGGCCTGCCCGACTTCGAGAACTATCTCTCCTGTTGAGAGATAGTTCACAGATCTGTCAGTGACACTCCCTCATTGGTGTCACTCACATTATGTCCTTCCTACTCCCGGACTGACTCCTCCCTGTGGAGAGTTCAGACGAACGGAAGGAACTTGCTGCAGAGCAATACTCCTTATTGCTCTAGCACCTGACATTCAGGTGCAATCCTCAAAGTATTTCTGTTGCACCAAAACACTCTCATCACTCAGGTGTCCAGAGGTTAGAGATATATCTGATTATCGGTGATACTGCAGATCATCAATAATCGGGTATATATCTGCATTCTCGGTGATACTGCAGATCACCGGTAATCAGATCCTCTCTGTGTTACACCGATCGTTACAGAACGCCAGACCAAAAATGCAAATGGACGCACACACTGACCATCTGGGCACACTTACCACTTCGGTGGATACCATCAACCAAGTGCTGGGTAATCACAAGGCGATGATTGACGCTTTGTCCGGTTCTTTACGA
The DNA here is from genome assembly GCF_040937935.1 of Hyperolius riggenbachi. Lineage (NCBI taxonomy): Eukaryota > Metazoa > Chordata > Amphibia > Anura > Hyperoliidae > Hyperolius > Hyperolius riggenbachi. The sequence continues at coordinate 12,217,723 of NC_090649.1, read as the reverse complement.
ACCCTTCAGACGGCTGTGGATGAGGTGCGATCCCCTCCTAGCACAGACATACGTATGCGTGTACCTGAAAAATTTTCTGGTCACAGATCTGACTTTCAAAATTTTAGGAGTAGAGTGTTGTCATACTTTGAGTTGAGACCTAGATCTTCAGGAACCATGACCCAAAGGGTCACATTTATTAAGACCTTGTTATCAGGCGATTCTCAGACCTGGGCATACAGTCTGCCCACCGGAGATTTAGCTTTGACCTCTGTAGAAGAATTTTTTAAGGCTATGGCAGTAATTTACGACGATCCAGACATTGCCTCGACTTCTGAGCAGAAGCTCAAGTTGTTGCGTCAAGGCAAGAGTCCGGTCGAGGAGTATGCTGCCGAATTTAGGAGGTGGTCAGTTTCAGCCAGGTGGGACACCTATGCCCTTTTAGACTGTTTCTTATCAGGATTATCAGATGAGGTCTCAGGCCTTATGTTAAGTCAGCCTGAACCTAAAACTGTCGATGAGGCCATTTCATCGGCCATCATGATTGATCGCAGATTACGATATCAAAGGCAGACCCGGGATAGGAACAATGTTAAAATGGTGTCCTACGCTGCGCCTCCTGTGACTCCATCTCCTCCCGTTTCACCTCCACCCGAGCCAATGCAGACTGGTCGGTCAAGACTGTCTCAGGTGGAGCGGAGACGCAGGATTTCTGAGCAATTGTGTCTTTATTGTGCAGAGGGGGGTCATAGAGTGCGAAATTGCCCTAAGAAGTCGGGAAAAGCTACTGCCTAGGAGTAGTTGGGGGTAATACCCTAGGCGTACAGCTCTTACCCCTAGAGGATAAGCGGTTACTTCTTCCTTGTATGATTACATGGGATGATAAATCTGAAGTCTCTGAGGCCTTCATTGATTCAGGCTCAGCGGCTAATTTTATGGATTACGGATTTGCAAAGAAATTGGGTATTCCGCTCACCCCGGTAAAACCACCCCTCCAGGTTACGGCAGTGGATGATTCACCCCTGCAGCGTAACCATCCTCTGTCCCAGACACCAGAGGTGAAAGTCACTATAGGGGTGCTGCATAGAGAGAAATTGCAGTTTTTTGTGTTGCGCATGACAACCTCCACAGTCATCCTTGGCATGCCGTGGTTACACCTTTACTCCCCTCAGAAAATTGGGCCACTGGTCAGCTAGCAAGCTGGTCAGCCCATTGTTTTCGTCATTGTTTAGTGAAGGTGACCTTAGGCCAGACCAGGATTCATGTGGAGGGAGTTCCGAAACAATATGCTGAGTTTTCGGACGTGTTTTGTCCCAAAGCTGCCGATGAACTACCTCCTCATCGCCCTTTCGATTGCCCCATTGATCTCCGATCGGGTTGTATGCCCCCTAGAGGTCATCTCTACAATTTGTCTGGGCCAGAAAAGGTGGCCATGCAAGAATACATCCGTGAAAACTTAGCTAAGGGATTCATTCGCCCTTCCCGGTCGCCTGCCGGAGCAGGTTTCTTTTTTGTAAAAAAAAAAGACGGAGGCCTTCGGCCATGCATTGATTACCGGGGACTGAATAAGATCACAGTTAAAAATCGTTATCCGTTACCTTTGATAGATGATTTATTCACCCAAGTCACCAATGCTAAGATTTTTTCGAAATTGGATTTGAGGGGTGCATACAACCTGGTGCGGATCAGAGAGGGCGATGAATGGAAGACGGCCTTTAACACATCCGACAGGCATTACGAGTACCTGGTGATGCCCTTCGGGTTGTGTAACGCCCTGGCCGTCTTCCAGGAGCTCATCAATGAAGTTTTCAGAGAGGTGTTGGGTAAATTTGTCTTAATATACCTGGATGATATACTAATCTTTTCAGACAACCTCTCTGAGCACAGAGCTCATGTCAAATTTGTGCTGCACAGGCTTAGACGAAACAGACTTTATGCCAAATTGGAGAAATGTATTTTTGAGGTGACATCTGTCGCTTTTCTGGGATATATAATTTCCACCTCGGGCCTTTCTATGAATCCCGCCAAAGTCTCTGCTGTCCTGGAATGGCCTCAACCAGTAGGACTCAAATCCCTTCAGAGATTTTTAGGGTTTGTTAATTACTATAGAAGGTTCATAAAGGGGTACTCCACAGTGGTAGCACCCCTCACCAGTCTCACAAAGAAAGGGGCAGATACCAACCACTGGTCCCCCCGAAGCCCTAGCTGCTTTCTCCACTTTGAAAGAACTGTTTTGCTCTGCACCCATTTTGAGACACGTAGACACCTCTTATCCATTTATTGTAGAGGTTGACGCATCTGAAGTTGTGGTAGGGGCTGTGCTGTCTCAACACTCTGGGCTGCAGGGAAGGTTACACCCATGTGCCTATTTTTCTCGGAGGTTTTCCCCAGCAGAGAAAAACTACGATATAGGCAACAGGGAGCTCCTGGCCATTAAATTGGCCTTTGAGGAATGGCGTCATTGGCTAGAAGGAGCAGAACATACGATTACAGTTTACACTGATCACAAAAATTTGGAATACATTGAGGGGGCTAAGAGATTGAGTCCCCGACAGGCCCGGTGGTCACTGTTTTTCTCGAGATTTAGATTTGTAATTACGTATACTCCGGGTAGTAAAAACATTAAGGCGGATGCCTTGTCCAGATGTTTTGAGCCGGAGACAGCACAGCCCTCAGACCCAGAGACCATTGTCCCACAGAGAGTTGTGCTGGGAGTCACTGAAACCTGGAAAGACTGGACGGAGACTTTAAGTCCATTCCAGCAGGATGTCCCCGAGGGGAAGCCTGAAGGGTTTATGTTTATTCCACTGCCATTTTGCCTCCAGATTTTGCAATTGGTCCACTCGCACAAGAATGCTGGGCATCCGGGGGCTTCCAGAACACAAGACTTGGTTGCTAGGTGTGCTTGGTGGCCTTCTTTGGCAACAGACTGCAAGGAGTATGTTAGAGAGTGTGCAGTGTGTGCTAAAAGCAAACCCTCCCGTCTGGCACCTGTGGGAACGTTGCAGCCTTTGCCCATCCCGAGTGAACCGTGGACCCATTTGTCCATGGATTTTGTGGGTGAGCTTCCGAGGTCAGAAGGCATGTCGGTCATTTGGGTGGTAGTCGACCGTTTCAGTAAAATGGCCCATTTTGTGCCCTTGAAAGGACCCCCTCGGCCCAGGAGTTGGCCGATCTTTTCATCATCCACGTTTTCCGACTGCATGGCATTCCGGAAAACATAGTGTCAGATCGGGGAGTCCAATTTGTTTCCAGATTTTGGAGGACATTTTGTCATCAAATGGGCATGGAACTGTCATTTTCGTCGGGCTACACCCACAGACTATTGGTCAGACGGAGAGGGTTAATCAGTCGTTGGAACAGTTTTTAAGGTGTTATGTTGCGGATGCACAAATGATTGGGTCAAGTTCTTGCCATATGCAGAATTTGCGCACAATAATTTGAAAAGCTCTTCCTCTGGATTTTCTCCATTTCAGGTGGTAACCGGAAAGTTGCCCAAGTTCTCCCCATTACCAGTAGCTTCCACTCCGTTTCCAGCTCTGAAGGCTTGGCAAAAATCATTTAAAGCCATTTGGGGAATCGTAAAAAGTAATTTGGGGAAGACTTTTCAAAGTCAGAAAGGTCAAGCTGACAAGAGACGGTCCTTGGAGTGGAAGTTCTGACCAGGAGACCTGGTCTGGGTCTCCACACGTCATTTGACCCTGAAACAACCCTCGCCCAAGTTAGGTCCCAGGTTTTTGGGCCCTTTTCCTGTAACCAGGAAGATTAACAATGTTACTTATGCCATTGATCTTCCTGCCAGCATGCGTTTTGTAAGATCTTTTCATGTGTCCCTGCTTAAACCAGCAGTCCATGTGGGTGCCACTCCTCCTCCTCCTGTGATGGTAGACGACCAACCTGAGTACGAAATAGAAAAGATTTTAGACTCACGGGTAGTGCAGAACTCGGTACAGTATCTAGTGCACTGGAAGGGGTATGGTATTGAGGAGAAAACATGGGTACCTGAGTGTCGCATGCATGCGGATGAATTAAAGAAGGAATTCCACGCTCTATATCCTGAGAAACTGGGTAGGAGCTGTCCGGAGTCCACTCCTCAGGGGGGGGGAACTGTGAGAAAACGCGGAAAAGCCGCCGCAAGTACTCAGAGTAAGGCGGCTGATTCCGCGTTCAACATGGCGGCTTGCGCGCAGGGACCTGCATTTACTGGCCTGACGGAATGCGGAGAAACCGCAGCATGCCCAGAGAACAGGGCGGTGGATTCCGCGTCCGACGCGGCGGATTGCACGCATAGGTCTACTCCTGTCTGTACTGCTGAACGCGGAGAAAACGCTGCACGCTCAGACAGCGGTGCGGCGGATTCCGCATCCAAAACAGCAGAGGCATTACAACACATGTCTGGTGTGGCTGGGACTGATAGTCCACACAGGTTCAGAAGGACGCGTGCGCGCGCGGAGCGGCAGAGCATTTATAACAGTCAGAGGGGTGTCAGCTGACCAGGCCGGTCAGCTGACAAATCTTTCAGTTTACATTGGTCCAGCACTTAGGGGAGACGCAGGAGAGCGCTGGTTAATATATACTGGGTGCTGGCCATTCCTCTGGTGTCTGGCTTTGCGATCACTACGTGGTAGCCCTCAGACCCTGTTAGTATCTGTGTTACATTAGACCAGTTTCCAAGGTGTTGATGACCACGGAGCATACACCTTAGTCTAGGAAATTCTGTTATCATCTGTGTTATTATCTAGACCAGTTTCCAAGGTGTTGATGACCACGGAACTCACACCTTAGTTTAGGAAATTCTGTTATCATCTGTGTTATTATCTAGACCAGTTTCCAAGGTGTTGATGACCAAGGAACTCAGACCTTAGTCTAGGAATTGTTGATTATTTGTTATGACCTTCTGCTTTCCTGACCATTCCTCTGATCTCTGATTTTGTACCTTGTCATTCTGATACTCTGTTGCTGAACTTGGCTAGTCTCTGGATTCTCCACCTGTCTCCTGTCTCTGTACTTTATCTGTCCGTGTGTTAACGACCTGGCCTGCCCGACCTCGAGAACTATCTCTCCTGTTGAGAGATAGTTCACAGATTTGTCAGTGACACTCCCTCATTGGTGTCACTCACGTTCTGTCCTTCCTACTCCCGGACTGTGGAGAGTTCAGACCAACGGAAAGGAACTTGCTGCAGAGCAATACTCCTTATTGCTCTAGCACCTGACATTCAGGTGCGATCCTCAAAGTATTTCTGTTGCACCAAAACACTCATCACTCAGGTGTCCAGAGGTTAGAGATATATCTGATCATCGGTGATACTGTAGATCATCAATAATCGGGTATATATCTGCATTCTCGGTGATACTGCAGATCACCGGCAATCAGATCCTCTCTGTGTTACATCGATCGTTACAGGAATGCAGCCGTTCGCATGTATGACTTCCAGAGACGCGAGCTGGAAATGGGAAGATCTGGGACTCCACCAATCGTTCTCTAGCTAGTAGACGGTGCCACAATAGGACTGCAAACTAAGCTGCCTCACCAGCTTGGTGGTGTACAGTGCAGGGCTGCTCATAAACAGAAGGAAGGACCAAATTATAGGTCGTCTCACGGGGCGAGCACGCTCCTTGGGTGCGCTGCTGAATGAAGCCACACTGTAAATAAACAAGAAGTATCATAAAGCCGATATACAACAAGTGCCATAAAAAAATGGCACTCATTAAAATCGCAACTAAGCGGAAGTCCTATAAGTCACAACAATGTACACTGAGGTAGCATCCCTTCCCCCAACAAAATCTTAAAACCGTTGCAGATAACATAAGCGGGTGATGCACCAATGATGACTTGGCATGTCTGATTACAGCTGTATCATTTTCAGTCTGTCTTGGCCTGCCCATTGGGGAGGAGTAATCAGGGATGGATCGGGGGGGGGGGGGGCAGACGGGTCTCTTGCCCCAGGCGCAGTTTGTTGAATTCTTAAAAAGGCGGCAAAATTTGGATGGGGAATGGCAGTTTAGGTGCCAAAACCTGACCTTTAGGCGCCAAAACCTGACCTTGCCCCAGGCGCAGCTTGGTCTAGATCCGTCCCTGGGAGTAATTAGGGTGTGGTGCACTTGGTGAAGGTGTATGATGAGGCTGTATTCTTAGATGGATTGTACAACTAAAGAAGGCCAATATCCCAAGACATGTTGTGTATGCCTTTTGTTTGATAAACACACATTCAAGCCAGTGGAGTGCCTCTTTGTTATTTGTTTGCAGGACTTGAGAAAGTGAGCTGCTTCCAACTGCTCCTCAGACTCCTCCCCTGTTACACCCTCTAAAGAGGCCACACCTTTCATAGTGTGGAAGTGTACCTCCCGTTCAGGATCCATCCCTCGGGTCCGGCACAGGAAAGGTGAGAAAAGGCTGCTATAAGGAAGCAGACGTATTTAATCCTTCCTTACCTGGATCATATAAAACCACAGAGGTGACTATGTTACTAAAACTATCCAATAAACTTATAACACAAATTTCAAACTAAAACCTCAAATGGCTCTTCTGCATATAGGATTACATACAATCCCAACCCCTTATAGATTTATAGTCTCGCAATTAGTATGTACAGCCAGAAATCTTATCACATCCTTTTGGGGTATTGACACCCCTCCTTCAATCTTACATCTTCAGCTTACAACCAAATGTAATATCTCCATGGAACATAAGCTCAGACCCACAGCCTCTAACAAATTCTCCACCTATAAAACCAAACGTAACTGTCCCAGGATAAACCACCTCACGAATGCTAGACCTTCTACTGTATAATTCCCACAATAAGCCCCGGGCACTCTTATTCAACCAAAACAGATCCCTTAGAACACTTCCCAATTGAGCATGGCACACTGTTTGGACACTCTCTACTAAAGAGTAAAGCTAATTATTCTCTTATTTGTATAATATGACTTGTTATCTTATACTTTGTTTCCAGTTCCTCTCCTTTACTAACAAGATTTGCTATTTCAAACAAATGTTCATATTACTTGAAATCATATTAACTAAGGTTTATTACCTAAGACGGTCTCTAACTCGAATAACTGAAACATCACCCTGTCTGCAAAATCGATTATATATATATATATATATATATATATATATATATATATATATATATATATATATATATATATATATATATATACTTTTATAAGACACTTTCCCTAATGGTGTATCGGTCCAGCCAACCAAAGTAAAGAAGATCTCATGAAGCACTCCTCAAGTTACTATCTTGCAGTGTGCCAGGCTGCAGTCCAGCAGCACTGCAGACTATTCAGCAATATCAGTAGATGAAGCCGACACCATCTAGTTGAATCAATGCTCTTTTATTGAAAATTGTCATTACAGCGAAATGAGCAGCAATTTTTCAAGGCTTATCGTCTCTTTGTCAAGCTATGTCTGTATGTCAATCACATTAAACACTCTCAATTTCACGTTTATATAGGGTACATGGAAACAGGCAGCCTATAACATTCAAACGTATCCTCCTCCAATCATAATGGTCCTTACTATCACGGACCTGTTGGGGAACTTATGTACTACCATGTTGATTGGTCCCTTTAAAATGAAGTCACTGCCACTCCCAAACACCCACATGGCCTTGTGCGTTGTCGTCTCTTGTTTCTCACTTACTCCACCTGTGCACCCGAGACTGCCCATGGCGGACCTGATGGGGACAGTGTGGGATGACGTGTAGTACGCAACGCTATACAGTGTACGTCCGCCTACGTCATCGCTGTTGCTATGGGGCCGGCACACACAGCCAATCAGGTCACAAAGGGAGTACGGTTACGAATGAGCTGTCTATGTCTTTATCCATCATCCTGTGTTTCCGCTCTTAGCCTAGCCTTCTGTACGATCTCTAATGGATACCCTCTTGATAAAAATTTATTTTGCATCTCCTCCATCCTCTGACTCTGAACACTCTCGTCCTCAACGATGTGTCTGATTCTCTGGAACTGGCTAATTGGAAGCGACCTCTTTGTAGCCCCTGGATGTAAATTCCCGTAATGGAGAAGGGAGTTCACATCCGTGGGCTTAATGTAGAGGTCGGTAACCAATCTGTAACTCTGTCGGGTCACCAGTGTGTCAAGGAAGTTCACCTGATCAGGCAAACAATGTACCGTAAGTCTAACGTCACTACATCTGTGCATTAGTTCTTCAACAAATGATAATTGGGTCGAATGTGGCCCCGCCCACACACACTAAACATCATCTATATATCTGTACCATTGAATGGCAAGTTTCTGAAAATAAATCACTACTGTATACGTACATTTATTCATATACACCCATGAAGATGTTTGCATAGGACGGGGCCACATTTGACCCCATAGCTGTGCCCTTCACCCGCATGTAAAGTGCATCCTCAAACCTGAAGTAATTATGCTGTAACACTATTTTCAAAAGAACACAGACAAAGTTAATCTGCTCAGGAGTGTAATCCAAAGCTGTCTCCAATAGATATTGGACCGCCTCCATACCCCATTGTGTGGGATGGAGGTATAGAGGCTCTCCACATTCAATGTGATCAGTAGACAGGGTCCTTGTATAGGATCCATGTTATGCAGTATATTCAAAAACATTTGTGTATCTAGTAAGTATGATTTTAGTGCTATTACAAATGGCCTCAATGGTTGGTCTAAATATTTTGCCACTTGGGCAAACACCGAATCCACTCCTGCCACTATGGGGCAACCAGGGGGATTGTCCAGACATTTATGAATTTTAGGACAAACATACAAGACAGGGGTAATTGGATATTCCTGTAAAAGAAATTTTGAAAGTTTATCATCAATAACATGGGAATTCACTGCCGCTGTCACAACCTGTAGAATCAAGTTCTGCATTTGTGTTAATGAATCAGAATCTAAACATCGATATGTCGATGTATTGGAGAGCTGTCGCAAGAACTCTTCCCGATAATACATGGACGTATCCATGATCACTACTGCCCCACCCTTGTCAGCAGGCTTGATTGTCAAGGATGGATCCTCTGATAGTTCTTTCAATGCTAGTTGTTGTTCTCTGGTTATTTTACTACGAATCAAAAAGCCCAAAAAATTGGGACTCCTCAGCAAAGAGTCTACTTCATTCTGAACCTTTTTGATGAAAATGTCTATAATTTGGCAAGAAGGAGGTTGGAATCAGCTTTTCAGCCGTAGAGACGTATCCTGCGACTGCAGTTGTTCGGATTCTATATTTGGAGCAGTCCCTATATCAAAGGGGCGTGGCATGGAAGAAAATACTTAAATTTGATAGTGCGAAAGAACTGCAAAGTTCTATGTCCACCTCAAGTGGATCAGGAACATGCATGGGCGCAAATGACAGGCCAAAGTTGAGGGCAGAGAGCTGTGCAGGAGACAGTTGCCATGATGAGATATTCACCACAATCAGGTTCTGCGGTACGGTTGGTTGTATCGGGCCGAAGCCTCCCTCTTATTCCTGTTTCTCCTACGTCCACCCCTGCGTTTCCTTCCTGGCTTGACGGTAAATCCGGCAAGGCTTCCTTTGAAGAAGTAGTAGGATTGTCAGATGTATCTGGTTGAACTCCAGATGGTCCCCCACTTGGCTGACCCCCCTGTCTGGGTCTGTGTGGAGGACGTGGATGTTGCCAATTATAGACAAATCCCAGATTGCAGTCATGTTCATCTCTCTGATACTTATTTATTTTAATTGCTTGAATTTGCCTCTCATGGATTTCCAGATTGTTGGTCAGTTCTATCAAGAATTTTTTATATTCTTCTTCTGGAAATAGTTCTTTAAGTTTAAGTTTTAAATCTGTGCGTATCTGCGTCAACTTCGGTAACTCCTCTTGTATCCTGTCAATGGTTAAAACCATTGAATCAAAGGAAGCTTTATTCCAGATCCATGACCACTTAAGACAGAAATCCTTCATGTGGGAAACATGATTGGTGCTACGTTTGAGCGCATCCCCCTGGGTATGCGTTTGACCCTATGGTACTCTGCTAAGGTCTTTGCATGAAGCTCGAAAGTGATGTGCATTTTGGCTGCCTTCAATATTTGCTTTTTAATTGCATTTTCAAAAAGGAAACTTCCTTGGAAACCTGTGCCATTATCCTTGGTCCAGCCAACCAAAAAAGGCCTTATGCAAAGTGATTGGTGGTCTCCTTGCCCCTGCTCCAATCACAGCTCCCAACTGGAAGTACCAGCTCCACCCAGCCAGCCCTATTGGGTATTCCTGACTGGCAATAGAACCGATCTTCTGGTACTGGACTAATACTTCCAAACCTACATTACGCAAGAGGTTCTTGATGTTTATCAGTTATATCCTCCTAACTCAATTCTACCACATAATTGTTACTTACAATTGTTATCAACAGAATCTTTGTCAATTTATATGACACATTGTACTGCTGTTTTGTACTCAATAAAAATTATTGTTCAAAAAAAAAAAAAAATAGAGGTACTGCAAAAAGATAAGATTTTACTGCATGTTAAAGGGACTCCAAGCTAAAAAAAAAATGAAATTGGTACTTACCTGGGGCTTTCTGCAGCCCACCGTGGGTCGAGAGGTCCCCCGGCGTGGTCCTGGCTCCTCTCCCGGTCCCTCCGCCGCCTACCACATCGCCAACACCCGAGCCAGGTGTTGGGCTCCCACTTCCTGAACCGGGACACTCTTCGTCATCACATCGGCCGCTGCACGTCATCACGGTAGCCAGCGTGACAGTACTGCGCATGCACATGCGCAATACTGTCACGCCGCCCGACATGATAATGCGCAGCGTCCGACATGATGACGAAGAGCTTCCCGGGTTCAGGTAGTGGGAGTTCGGGTGTCGGCGGTGCGGTAGGCAGCAAAGGGACTGGGAGAGGAGCCAGGACCACACCGGGGGACCTCCCGACCTACGGTGGGCTGCAGAAAGCCCCAGGTAAGTACTAATTTTGTTTATTTTTTGAGGTCAGGGTCACTTTAAGAATAAACACTCAGATTCCACAAAATTCTTAACTCTGACTTTGGCATTGGAACTTCACAATTTCAAGTTGGAATTAAAGAACTTCCAACATCTATCATTCAAAAGTTACAGGTATTACACATACGTAATACACATATGTACAGTATTTTTGCAAACATATTATTGTTATTGTTATTATTATTATTGTTATACATGTCCCTCTCCATTGGAATTTTTCTTTGTCATTCAAAAAGGATGTTGTGACACTACTACCGTATATACTCGCATATAAGCCGACCCGCATATAAGCCAACCCCCCAACTTTTACCTCAGAAATCAGGAAAAAGTCATTGACTCGCATGTAAGCCCCCTACCCAGTATAGCCCGCTCCACAGTATAAATAGCCATTTCTGCCCTCATTATGAGGCATACCAAAATACCCAGATGTACCCCCAATATGTGGCAGCTCCCCTACTGGTAGCCAGATATCTCTCATAAGAAGCCAACTATAACTGCTAGCACAGCCATGACACATCACTGCACTATTGCCCACTCAGCTTAAAGAGAATCTGTATTGTTAAAATCGCACAAAAGTAAACATACCAGTGCATTAGGGGACATCTCCTATTACCCTCTGACACAATTTCGCTGCTCCCCGCCACATTAAAAGTGGTTAAAAACAGTTTTAAAAAGTTTGTTTATAAACAAACAAAATGGCCACCAAAACAGGAAGTAGGTTGATGTACAGCATGTCCACACATAGAAAATACATCCATACACAAGCAGGCTGTATACAGCCTTCCTTTTGAATCTCAAGAGATCCTTTGTGTGTTTCTTTCCCCCTGCAGTTCTCATGCACGGAAGTTTCAGGCTGCTCTTTTCTTCCTGCAAACAGCTTTGCCCTTGTCTGTAATTCCTCAGTATGTGAAAGCCCAGCCAGCTCAGAGGACGATTTATCCAACTTGTAAAAGATAAGAGAGAAGAGAGAAGCTGCTCTAATCCTAAATAACACACAGGCAGTGTGCATAGAGGGGCCTGGAGGGGGGAGTTCATAGCAGAACCACAACACTGAAGAACTTGGCAGCCTTCCAGACACAGGCTGACAAGTCTGACAAGAGAGAGATAAATTGATTTATTACAGAGACTGTGATAGTACAAAGTGCTGCAGTAAGCCAGAACACATTAGAATAGCTTTTGGAACTTGTAGGATGATAAAAAACAGGATGCAATTTTTGTTACAGTGTCTCTTTAAGCCCATATGACAAATCATCAGGTAACTACAGACACGTATACCGGTACACAGTAAAGAAGCCAGCCTGTACAGCAGCAGCATTATCATTAATACCCAGGACACAGGCATGGCAGAACAGATTCCAGCAGCTAATGTCCTCCCTCACGCAATGCTCTCCCAGGGAGCACACTTATCTGCCCTGCCGGCACACAATCTAAGTACAGACACCCAGCAGCCACGTGTCCCCCTCCCGCCAGCCTGTATATCAAGCAGCAGCCATTATTATTCATGCTCTTACTCGCTCCTCTCACCCGGAGTGAACTTTGGCAGGCGGCATCTAGTATTCTCCCTGCATTGCATTCGCATTGAGCGCTCAGATTTGTGTCGCTGGCTTTTCAGATAGATGATCCGCTCATCTTTAGCATGGCTGCAGCCTGTGCGTCCCCCAAACGGATGCCGTTCCCGGGTTACCAGCTCCATCTGCATGCCGGATGGCTGTCCCCAAACAAGCATGCCTCCTGACTAGATGTTTTGAGACCGAAGGGGGAAGCTCTGTCCCGGGGGGCAGCGTGAATATACCGTACCCTGCCGCACGGAGGATGGGAGGCATGGACAGAGCTGCATCCCCCCCCCCCCTTCGGTTTCAAAACATCTAGTAAGGAGACGTGTTTGTTTGGGGACGGCCATCCGGCGTGCATATGGAGCTGTTAACCAGGAATGGCATCGGTTCAGGAGACACACAGGCTGCAGCCATACTAATGAGTGGATCATCCACCTGAAAAGCCAGCAATACAAATCTGAACAGTCCGTGCAGAGGCAACATGGGGAGGATACTAGCTGCCATAGTTTACTCCAGGTTAGAGCGGTGATAGAACTATAATGGCTACTTTATGATGCACAGGCTGGCGGGAGGGGACACGCGGCTGAGTGTCTGTACTTGTCTGTACTTAGATTGTGTCATGGCAGGTAGCTGACTCGCATGTAAGCTGAGACCCCCACTTTTGGGCCACTTTTATGGGGTCAAAAATTTGGCTTGCATGCGACTATATACGTGTAAGGATCGGTGTCAGCACACTGGCTCTGTTGCGTATTAACCACCTCGATGAGGTTATTAACTGAGGTGGTTAAAGCCTCAACCTGGCTGCGTAATGCATCCATAATTTCTGGTCTGCTGTTCTGTAAGAATCAGTGTCAGCACACAGAGAGAATCTGATTATTGGTGATCTGCAGTATCACCAACAATACAGATGTCACCTGATTATTGATGATCTGCGGAATCACCAATAATACAAGTGTGACTAACCTCCGGACACCTAACACAGTAAATAACAATAATGACAGCAATAATTCACAAGATCGTGGAAATATCCACCACACGGCAATTCCTCAGAGGTGTGGTTACCTCTGAATGGGAACCCCGTATGTGAGATCCTCAAACCAGGCAAAGAGAGGAATCTCAGCCACTGGCAGTAATCGTCTGCTAGGGCAGGCATCTCGGAGAGGCAAGCCTCAGAGATAACCCTACAGTGGGAGATGTTCCACTGAAGGGAGAAAGGTCAGACAAGCAGAGGTTCGGCAACAGAGATGGCGGCAACAGTACAGAAGCAGAAGGCTGATTCAGAGTCGGTAAACAGGCAGGGTCGGCAACTTGAATCAGATAGGCAGAAGTACAAGAGCGATTAGAGTAAAGCGAAGTCACTAGTCAGGGATAGCCAGAGTCAAGACACAGGTAAATATACAAATACAATCCTAATCTAAGGTGTGCCGTCCTTGGTATCAACACCTGGGAAACTGGACTAAGGTCTGAGCGCTAACACAATATGTATTCACGACAGCAGACAAGGAGCAACTGACCTCCAGCTCCTTATATGCTGATAGTCACTCAACCAGCACGCCCAGAAGCCCAGCCAATCCAGAGACCTCCTGAGGTCAGCTGACTGGAGAGTCAGCTGACCCTCCTACGTAGGAGGTAAAAGTCCTGCCGCCTCACACGCGCGCGCATGACCCTCTGCCTCTGAGTACCAGAGAGGCCAGGACCCAGGTCAGTGCACGAACGCGCACTGAAGTCCGCCGGCTGGATTGCGGGACCTGCCGCCATATCGCCAGCCGTGGCGGCGGTGTCCCCCCTACTCTGAGCCAGCGGCTCCGTATGTGTGGCGGAAACCGCCGGCTGGGAAGCGGAGACCGCCGCCATGTTGCTTACCGCGGCGGCGTCTCCGCTAAACCTCACAGTACCCCCCTTGAGGAGTGGACTCCGGACACTTCCTACACGGCTTCTCAGGATGTAACTGATGAAACCTCTTCTTGAATTTCTCAGCATGCATGCGACCCTCTGGTACCCAGGATCTGTCCTCCACACCATACCCCTTCCAATGGACCAGATACTGCACAGAATTCTGTACCAGCCGGGAATCCAAAATTTCCCCAACCTCGTACTCTGTCTGGCCCTCTACTACCACTGGGGGGGGGGGGGGGGGGGAGGAATCCACATACACTGCTGGCTTCAACAAAGAAACATGGAATGATCTCCCACTTCTCATGCTGGCTGGGAGATCAATCACATAAGAGACCTCATTGATCTTTTTGGCCACCGGATAAGGCCCTATGAACCTGGGCCCCAACTTGGTAGACGGTTGTCTGAGTGCCAAATGTCTCGTTGACACTAGAGTTGGGCCGAACCTCCGATTTTAGGTTCGCGAACCGGGTTCACGAACTTCCGCGGAACGTTCGGTTCGCGGAAAAGTTCGCGAACCGCAATAGACTTCAATGGGGAGGCGAACTTTGGAAAAAAAATTCTGCTGGCCACAAAAGTGATGGAAAAGATGTTTCAAGGGGTCTAACACCTGGAGGGGGGCATGGCGGAGTGGGATACACGCCAAAAGTCCCCGGGAAAAATCTAGATTTGACGCAAAGCAGCGTTTTAAGGGCAGAAATCACATTGAATGCTAAATGACAGGCCTAAAGTGCTTTAAAACATCTTGCATGTGTATACATCAATCAGGTAGTGTAATTAAGGTACTGCTTCACACTGACACACCAAACTCACCGTGTAACGCACCGCAAACAGCTGTTTGTGTAGTGACGACCGTGCTGGACTGGTGCGCACCATGGCGAGAGTGCAGGTTTTGGTGGCTTTACAGCCCATATGGTCTCCTGGCTGATGTAGCTGAATGACAGAACAGTGACTGTCCAGCTGATCAAATTTGGTCTGACCACAATGAAGCAACGACCTTATTATCTTTTGTGTGCCCCCCGAGACACTCATCTAGGCGCCGGTCATTGCTTCATTGTGATACGCAAGCCCCTTCACCACGGCAAGGTAATGATCACGAAGGGGAATGGGCGCATGTACATGCCTTTTCTTTTGTTGTTGCAGCTGCCCGCAGTGCAGGCAGAAAAATTAGGCAGTCATGTACACGCACCAGAAAAATTATTACAGCGGCCGCTGCTAGCAGCGGCCTAAAAAATTCAGCAATCCGCCTGGAGTCCCGGTGGTGGCGGAGAAGGTAGTCAAGTGGCCTGCAGGCAGACATGCTGTGTGGAGGGACTGGGAGCGACTTAGTCTTCTTGGGGCAGGCCAGGCAGCCAGTCACATGGCGTGCAGGCAGAGATGCTGTGTGTGCGGGGACTGACTTAGTCTTGGGGCGGGCAGCAGCCCTCCGGGATCCATGCCTCATTCATTTTGATAAAGGTGAGGTACTTAACAGTTTTGTGACTTAGGCGACTTCTCTTCTCAGTGACAATGACTCCAGCTGCGCTGAAGGTCCTTTCTGACAGGATGCTTGCGGCAGGGCAGGAGAGAAGTTGGATAGCAAATTGGGACAGCTCTGGCCACAGGTCAAGCCTGCGCACCCAGTAGTTCAAGGGTTCCTCATCGCTGTTCACAGCAGTGTCTACATCCACACTTAAGGCCAGGTAGTCGGCTACCTGCCGTTCCAGGCGTTGGTGGAGGGTGGATCCGGAAGGGCTACGGCGAGGCGTTGGACTAAAGAACGTCTGCATGTCTGACATCACTATGAGATCGCTGGAGCGTCCTGTCTTTGACTGCGTGGACACGGGAGGAGGATTAGTGGCAGTGGTACCTTGCTGGTGTTGTGCTGTCACATCACCCTTAAAGGCATTGTAAAGCATAGTTGGTTCTGCATGTGCTGCATCCTTTCCACCTTCAGGTGAGTTGGTAACAGGTCCGCCACTTTGTGCCTGTACCGAGGGTCTAGTAGTGTGGCCACCCAGTACAGCTCATTCCCCTTGAGGTTTTTTATACGGGGGTCCCTCAACAGGCAGGACAGCATAAAAGACGACATCTGCACAAAGTCGGATCCAGTACCCTCCATCTCCTCTTGCTCTTCCTCAGTGACGTCACGTAAGTCAACCCCCTCCCCCCAGCCAACAATAATACCTCGGGAAGGTTGA
Organism: Hyperolius riggenbachi; assembly: GCF_040937935.1. NCBI lineage: Eukaryota > Metazoa > Chordata > Amphibia > Anura > Hyperoliidae > Hyperolius > Hyperolius riggenbachi. Next base: position 12,201,165 of record NC_090649.1, on the reverse strand, counting down.
GCAGCACAAGCCCCCTGCGACGCCTGCTGCGGTTGTTCTCCTGCTGCCGTCCCCTCCTCCTCCTCCTCCCCCAAAGAAACACCTTGCTCATCATCCTCTGAGTCTGACTCATCTTCTGCACACGACTTTGTCATGATATGACATGAGGATTGTCCATAAACAGTGAGCAGACATGGAATCCTATGACGAACACTTTATTCTGATCCATACATCAGAGAACTTCCATCAATATAGGAGCATACAGCTTTCACCTAGCTGTCCCACACCAGAATGATTCCCTCTCTCTCTCTACCAGACAGTATAACAAGCTTAGCAAACAGACATCAAATGTTAGCAGATGATAAGAGCAAGGCCAGTCTGCTAACAGACAATAGAACAATGGCACATGCCCCACCTGACTCCAGTAACTTACAATCAATGCAGAGACATCGCCTAATCACAGCAAACAAACAATGCAGGAATAAAATACAATTAGTAAAAATACAGTCATATTACATATCATACATCACAGACTTCTCTTCTTCCTCCTCCTCCCCCCTCTGTGCTGCCGCAGGTGTTGAGGAAACAGCTGGGTCTGATGAAAATTTGTCCCATGCCTGTTCCTGCCGTAACTGTTCCTGGTCACGCTCATTCGCAGCTTCATCCGCCACTCTACGCACAGCACGCTCCAAGAAGTAAGCGTAGGGAATTAAGTCGCTGATGGTGCCCTCACTGCGGCTCACCAGGTTGGTCACCTCCTCAAACGGCCGCATGAGCCTGCATGCATTTTTCATCAGTGTCCAGTTGTCGGACCAGAACATCCCCATCTTCCCAGACTGTTTCGTTCTACTCCAGTTGTAGAGGTAGTGGGTGACGGCTTTCTTCTGTTCTAGCAGGCGGGAGAACATGAGCAGGGTCGAATTCCAGCGAGTCGGGCTATCTCAAATCAGGTGTCTCACCTGCATGTTGTTTTTCCGCTGAATTTCCGCAAAGCGTGCCATGGCTGTGTAAGACCGCCTCAAATGCCCACAGAACTTCCTGGCCTGCTTCAGGACATTCGCTAAGCCAGGGTACTTTGCCACAAATCTTTGAACAACTAGATTCATGACATGTGCCATGCAGGGTATGTGTGTCAGCTTCCCCATATGCAAAGCAGCAAGCAGATTGCTGCCGTTGTCGCACACCACGTTGCCTATCTCCAGGTGGTGCGGGGTCAGCCACTCATCCACCTGTTTCTTAAGAGCAGCCAGGAGAGCTGCTCCAGTGTGACTCTCCGCTTTGAGACAAGACATGTCTAAGATGGCGTGACACCGTCGTACCTGGCATGCAGCATAGGCCCTGTGGAGCTGGGGCTGTGTAGCTGGAGAGGAGATCTGCCACTCAGCCAAAGAGGAGGAGGACAGTGAAGAGCATGTAGCAGGGGGAGAGGAGGTGGCAGGAGGCCTGCCTGCAAGCCGTGGAGGTGTCACAATTTGGTCCGCTGCGCCCTGCTTGCCATCGTTCACCACCAGGTTGACCCAATGGGCTGTGTACGTAATGTAGCGGCCCTGCCCGTGCTTGGCAGACCAGGCATCCGTGGTCAGGTGGACCCTTGACCCAACGCTCTTCGCAAGAGATGACACCACTTGCCTCTCAACTTCACGGTGCAGTTGGGGTATGGCCTTTCTCGAAAAATAAGTACGGCCTGGCATCTTCCACTGCGGTGTTCCGATGGCCACAAATTTACGGAAGGCCTCAGAGTCCACCAGCCGGTATGGTAACAGCTGGCGAGCTAACAGTTCCGCCACGCCAGCTGGCAGACGCCGGGCAAGGGGTGACTGGCCGAAATTGGCTTCTTCCGCTCAAACATTTCCTTCACGGACACACCTGACTGCTGCTGTGGGCAGAGAAGCAGGAACCGCTCAAGGGCAGAGGCGGAGTGGAGGAGGGTGCCTGTGAAGGTGCAAGGGAGAAAGCGGCAGAAGCAGATGATGCACCTGAAGGAGGAAGAGGAGAAGGAGGGTGACTTTTCTTTTGTGTGCTGCTGCTGCTTTTGCTCAGGTGGCCATCCCATTGCTGTTTGTGCCTTTTCTCCAGGTGCCTTCGTAAGGCACTTGTCCCTACGTGAGTGTTGGCCTTTCCACGGCTCAATTTTTGTTGGCAGAGCGAACAGATGGCTTTGGTCCGATCTGAGGCACACACATTAAAAAATGTCCACACCGCTGAGCCACCCTGGGATGTGGGCACTATGGGGACCTCAGCAGCTGATGCTGAAGGGCAAGTTGGCTGGCTGTACATAGGTGGCGATACATGGTGCCGGACACTGCCACCAGCTGTTTCTGACGAAGAGCTGCCCCAGCTTCTTTCAGCAACTTCTCTCCTCCTACTACTCTCTGACTCCCCCTCTGAACTGTCCCCCTCTTCATCTCCTCTATTGGGAACATACAGAGGATCCCTATCATCGTCATCATCGTAATCATCCTGCCCAGCTTTGCTTGCCTCAGAAAAATCCAAACATGCACCATCAGTAGGTCCTTCATCCTCCTTACACGTTACATCCATAGTGTTGCCGCGTAACTCAGACATATGAGCTGGTGAAAATTCATCTGGCTGTAACAACAATGGCTGTGCATCAGTGATTTCAACACTAAATAATTCTTGCGAAATGTCAAATGCAGCGGAAGTGGTGCTTGTAGTAGCGCTGGTGGCTGAGCAAGATGAGGTGTTCTGTGTCGCTAAATACTCAACCACGTCCTGACAATCTTGGGAGGTGATGGGACGTGCCTTCTTCCGAGCACTGTACTGTGGGCCAGGTCCACATGAAATTACATTTACACGACCTCGCGCAGACCTGCCGGGTGGCCTTCCTCTGGCTCTGGCACTACCTCTTCCTCTACCTGTTTTGTCCATATCGGGTATGCACGGAGTGGTATATCACACTGCGTGCACTCACGTAGGTAGGTGGGTTCACTTAACTGCACAGGTATGTGCACTGATGCGGTGGGTTCACTGAACAGAACAGGTATACAGTGGCGGGTTCACTGAACACAACAGGAATGCAGTGGCGGGTTCACTGAACAGGTATACAGTGGCGGGTTCACTGAACAGAACAGGTATACAGTGGCGGGTTCACTGAACACAACAGGTATGCAGTGGCGGGTTCACTGAACAGAACAGGTATACAGTGGCGGGTTCACTGAACAGTACAGGTATACAGTGGCGGGTTCACTGAACACAACAGGTATGCAGTGGCGGGTTCACTGAACAGAACAGGTATACAGTGGCGGGTTCACTGAACACAACAGGTATGCAGTGGCGGGTTCACAGAACAGGTATGCAGTGGCAGGTTCACTGAACACAACAGGTATGCAGTGGCGGGTCCATTGAACAGAACAGGTATGCAGTGGCAGGTTCACTGAACACAACAGGTATGTAGTGGCGGGTTCACTGAACAGGTATACAGTGGCGGGTCCACTGAACAGAACAGATATGCAGTGGCGGGTTCACTGAACACAACAGGTATGCAGTGGTGGGTTCACTGAACAGGTATGCAGTGGTGGGTTTACAGAACAGGTATGCAGTGGTGGGTTCACAGAATAGGCATGCAGTGGCAGGTTCACTGAACAGGTATGCAGTGGTGGGTTCACTGAACAGGTATGCAGTGGTGGGTTCACTGAACAGGTATGCAGTGGTGGGTTCACAGTACAGGTATGCAGTGGTGGGTTCACAGAACAGGTATGCAGTGGCGGGTTCACAGAACAGGTATTCAGTGGCAGGTTCACTGAACACAACAGGTATGCAGTGGCAGGTTCACTGAACAGGTATACAGTGGCGGGTCCACTGAACAGAACAGGTATGCAGTGGCGGGTTCACTGAACACAACAGGTATGCAGTGGTGGGTTCACTGAACAGGTATGCAGTGGTGGGTTCACAGAACAGGTATGCAGTGGTGGGTTCACAGAACAGGTATGCAGTGGCGGGTTCACTGAACAGGTATGCAGTGGTGGGTTCACTGAACAGGTATGCAGTGGTGGGTTCACTGAACAGGTATGCAGTGGTGGGTTCACAGTACAGGTATGCAGTGGTGGGTTCACAGAACAGGTATGCAGTGGCGGGTTCACAGAACAGGTATGCAGTGGCAGGTTCACTGAACACAACAGGTATGCAGTGGCGGGTTCACTGAACAGGTATACAGTGGTGGGTCCACTGAACAGGTATGCAGTGGTGGGTTCAATGAACAGGTATGCAGTGGTGGGTTCACAGTACATGTATGCAGTGGTGGGTTCACAGAACAGGTATGCAGCCAGGAACAAGCTAAGCCTAACTAATCTTTCCCTATGAGAGACAGTCTGCAGCAGCTCGCCCTACTCTCACTAATGCAGGCACACGAGTGACCGTAATGGCCGCCGCTGCCTGCCTTATATAAGGGGGGTGGGGCTCCAGGGGCTAGTGTAGCCTAATTGGCTACACTTGGCCTGCTGGGCCTGCTGTGATGTAGAGGGTCAAAGTTGACCCTCCATGGTGCATTATGGGGCGAACCGAACTTCCGCAAACGTTCGCCTGCGGGACGCGAACGCGAACCACGGAAGTTCGCATGGAACCGTTCGCAGGCGAACCGTTCGGCCCAACTCTAGTTGACACCCACACCATGTCTCCAGGAGAAAAGTGCCACTCAACAGACCGTCTCTTGTCGGCCTGTTTCTTTTGATTCCGGAAGGCTACTCCTAATTTTTTTTTTCACTTATCCCCAAAGTTCCTTCAAAACCTTCTGCCAATCTTCCAGGGCTGGGAATGGAGAGGAACACACCGGCAATGGGGAAAATTTAGGAGACCTTCCTGATACAACTTGAAAAGGGGACAAGCCTGTAGAAGCGCTTCTCAGGTTGTTGTGTGCAAACTCTGCAAAGGGCAAAAACTTAACCCATTCAATCTGCCACATAGCATCTAAGGAATTGCTCCAGTGCCTGATTAACCCTTTTGGTCTGCCCGTTGGTCTGTGGATGATACCCAGATGAAAAGGACAGGGTCATACCCAAACTACGGCAAAAATCCCTCCAAAACTTCGATACAAATTGGACTCCTCTATCAGACACCACATCATCCGGAATCCCATGCAACCGGAAGATGTGTTGAACGAAGAGATCGGCTAACTCTTGAGCTGAAGGAAAACCTTTAAGAGGAACAAAATGGGCCATCTTGCTGAACCTGTTCACGATCACCCATATCACAGTCATACCCCCAGATCTGGGGAGCTCGCCAATAAAGTCCATGGACAGATGGGTCCATGGTTCACTTGGCATTAGTAAGGATTGTAGGGTACCCACTGGAGCCTGGCGAGAAGGTTTGCTCCTGGTACACACCACACACTCTCTGACGAATTCCTTGCAATCAGAGGCCAATGAAGGCCACCAAACACACCTTGTGAGTAGATCTAGAGTGCGGGTGACCCCAGGGTGACCTGCGTTCTTATGGGCGTGGAACAGCTGCATGACTTGTAAATGGAACGGAAGCGGAACAAAGAGAACCCCCTCTGGTTTCCCTTCCGGGGTATCTAGCTGGTGAGCAGCTAATGTGACTGCCCAATCCTCCCAGGTCTCAGTGGCTGCTAGCACCACCTTGTGAGGTAAAATGCTCTCGGGAAGTGCGGGCTGAGCTGTCTCAGGCTCTAAACATCTGGAGAGAGTGTCTGCTTTAACGTTCTTAGAGCCTGGAGTGTACGTGATGATAAATCTGAAGCGCGAGAAGAATAAAGACCAGCGGGCCTGTCGAGGAGTAACCCTCTTGGCCCCCTCAATGTACTCCAGGTTCTTATGGTCAGTATAAACAATAATGGTTTGTTCTGCACCTTCAAGCTAATGACGACATTCTTGGAAGGCTAGCTTGATGGCCAGGAGTTCCCTGTTGCCCACATCGTAGTTTCTCTCAGCCGGCGAAAACCTGCGTGAGAAATAGGCACAAGGATGTGTCTTGCCCTGCAGACCCGAGCGCTGAGACAACACAACCCCCACCCCGATTTCCGAGGCATCTACCTCTACCATAAAGGGGAGAGTGACATCAACATGTCTCAGTATGGGCGCAGAGCAAAATAACTTTTTCAGGGTATGGAAGGCGGCCTGGGCCTCCGATGACCAATGATAAGGGTCGGCCCCTTTCTTGGTAAGACCAGTCAGAGGGGCTACTACCGAAGAAAATCCCTTGATGAATCTCCGGTAGTAGTTAGCAAAACCAAGGAACCTCTGAAGTGCCTTCAAGCCCACTGGCTGTGGCCACTCTAAGACAGCAGAGACCTTTTCTGGATCCATAGAGAGACCTAAAGTCGAAATAATATAACCCAGAAAAGGAATCTGAGTGAGCTCAAAGAGACACTTCTCCAGTTTAGCATACAGAGAATTCTGTCTCAATTTCTTCAACACGAATTTGACATGATTACAATGTTCTCTAAGGTTGGGGAGAAAATCAATATGTCATCAAGGTAAACCAACACAAACTTCCCCAACACCTCCCTGAAGACCTTGTTTATTAACTCTTGGAAGACGGCCGGAGCGTTACACAAACCAAAGGGCATAACTAGGTACTCGTAATGCCCGTCGGGCGTATTGAAGGCCGTCTTCCACTCGTCACCATCCCTGATGCGCACCAGGTTGTATGCCCTACGTAAGTCAAATTTTAAGAAAACACTGGCATTGGTTATCTGAGCAAAAAGATCATCTATCAGAGGCAAAGGGTAACGATTCTTTATGGTGATCTTGTTTAGACCTCTGTAATCAATACATGGTCTAAGACCACCGTCTTTTTTTGTATGAAAAAGAACCGGTGACCGGGACGGACGGATAAAACCCTTTGCCAGATTTTCCCTAATGTACTCCCGCATGGCCAACTTCTATGGCCCTGACAAGTTATAGAGATGTCCTCTAGGGAGCATACAACCAGATTTTAAGTCTATCGGACAGTCAAAACTCCAATGAGGTGGAAGTTTATCTGCCGACCTAGGGCAGAACACATCAGCAAACTCAGCGTATTGTATCGGTACTTCCTTTACCTCTAACCTGGTGGTACCAATAGTAATTTTCTCCAGACAATGACTACGACAATGAGGTGACCAACTGAGCAACTGACCTCAGGCCCAGTCTATCTGCGGGGAATGGAGTTGTAACCATGGCATACCGAGGACAATGGTGGAGGTTGCCATGCGCAGTATAAGGAACTGTAAATTTTCCTTGTGTAGAACGCCAATAGTGCAAGACAACATCGGAGTCTGAGAGAGAGGCTGTCTGTACTGTAATGGGTAGTCGTCAATTGCGGTAACTACTACTTGTCGATCCAAAGGGTGTAGTGGAATTCCCAGACCTTTCACAAAGTCGTAGTCTATAAAGTTGGCCGCGGACCCCGAGTCTATGAAGGCCTCAGTGCAAGTAGTCAAATTCCCCCAAGAAATGGAACAAGGGAGGAGTAAACGATTATTCTTATTTAGAGGTAGACTCTGCTCGACTAGGGTATTACCTATAACTACACCTAGACGGCAGCGTTTCCCGACTTCTTGGGATAATTTTGAGCAATGTGATCCTCCTCCGCGCAATACAAACAAAGCCTCTCAGCCCTTCTACGTTCCTTCTCAGCCAGAGTCAATCGGGAATGTCCGATTTGCATCGGTTCATCGGTAGGCAGGGTAGGTGAGGAGGACGCATAGAAGAGTGCCCTTACAGCATTCCTTCCTCTGGATTGACGCTGATAACGTAACCGGCGGTCAGCTCGTACCGCCAGAGAAATCACGTCATTGATTGACTTCGGTTCAGGATGACCTAACATTAATTCAGAAACTGCGTCTGATAAGCCTGAAAGAAAGCAGTCTAACAAGGCATAAGGTCGCCACCTAAATGACACAGCCCACCTTCTAAATTCTGCCGCATAAACCTCAACCCTGCTTGAGAGTTTTGAGCTTCCTCTCAGCAGTGATTGAAGCATCCGGATCATCATAAATGATGGCCATTGCTTTAAAAAACTCCTGGACGGAGGTTAATGCCACATCTTCAGGTGGGAGGCCATATGCCCAGGTTTGTGAGTCCCCGGACAAGAAGGTCTTTATAAACATCACCCTCTGAGGTTCGGTACCTGACAAAGTGGGTCTCAACTCAAAATAAGACAACACTCAGTTACGAAAGTTCTGGAAGTCAGACCTGTGTCCTGAAAATTTCTCAGGTACTGACAAACACAGATCTGTGACTAGAGGGGATTGCATGGTAGCAACAGCCGTCTGGAGGACCTGCACAGATCCAGACAGTTGAGTGATCTGGCTCTGTTGCGTATTAACCACCACGAGGTTATTAACTGAGGTGGTTAAAGCCTCAACCTGGCTGCGTAATGCATCCATAATTTCTGGTCTGCTGTTCTGTAAGAATCAGTGTCAGCACACAGAGAGAATCTGATTATTGGTGATCTGCAGTATAGCCAACAATGCAGATGTCACCTGATTATTGATGATCTGCAGAATCACCAATAATACATGTGTGACTAACCTCCGGACATCTAACACAGTTAATAACAATAATGACAGCAATAATTCACAAGATCGTGGAAATATCCACCACACGGCAATTCCTCAGGGGTGTGGTTACCTCTGAATGGGAACCCCGTATGTGAGATCCTCAAACCAGGCAAAGAGAGGAATCTCGGCCCCTGGCAGTAATCGTCTGCTAGGGCAGGCGTCTCGGATAGGCAAGCCTCAGAGATAACCCTACAGTGGGAGACGTTCCACTGAAGGGAGAAAGGTCAGACAAGCAGAGGTTCGGCAACAGAGATGGCGGCAACAGTACAGAAGCAGAAGGCTGATTCAGAGTCTGTAAACAGGCAGGGTCGGCAACTTGAATCAGATAGGCAGAAGTACAAGAGCGATTAGAGTAAAGCGAAGTCAGGGATAGCCAGAGTCAAAACACAGGTAAATATACAAATACAATCCTAATCTAAGGTGTGCCGTCCTTGGTATCAACACCTGGGAAACTGGGAGCGCTAACACAATATGTATTCACGACAGCAGACAAGGAGCAACTGACCTCCAGCTCCTTATATGCTGATAGTCACTCAACCAGCATGCCCAGAAGCCCAGCCAATCCAGAGACCTCCTGAGGTCAGCTGACTGGAGAGTCAGCTGACCCTCCTACGTAGGAGGTAAAAGTCCTGCCGCCTCGCGCACGCGTGCATGACCCTCTGCCTCTGAGTACCAGAGAGGCCAGGACCCAGGTCAGTGCACGAACGCGCACTGAAGTCCGCCGGCTGGATTGCGGGACCCGCCGCCATATCGCCAGCCGCGGCGGCGCTGTCCCCCCTACTCTGAGCCAGCGGCTCTGTATGTTTGGCGGAAACCGCCGGCTGGGAAGCGAAGACTGCCGCCATGCTGCCAAGCGCGGCGGCGGCATCTCCGCTAAACCTTACAATACGGTACTTAAAAATGATATATCTCACTACACTTACCAGCTACTGCCCTGTGTCATTTCTCCTATTTGCATCCAAACTACTTGAACACAATATACATGCTTAATTAAGCCAATATTTATCTTCTAAGTCCCTGCTTGATCAGTTCCAGTCTGGCTTTCACTCTAACCACTCCACAGAAACTGCCCTTACTATAGTGGCCAATGATCTTCTTACAGCTAAATCCAAAGGCCATTATTCTGTACTCATCCTTCTTGATCTGTCATTGGGGTTTGATGCTGTTGACCACATCTTACTCCTATCATATACTCCATGTTTGTTTCTTACGTTAAGACTACAAGACAATAGTGGATTACTGCCGATGTAGTGAACAAATCAACTACAGATTTTTACAATAGTAAACAAAGTCTGTGAAGGATTGCTTATTGGGGTATGCTACAGGCCACCTCATATTAATGAAGCTGCAGAACTGCAATTACTACAGCAGATTGAAAAAGCTGCAAGTAAAAATGAGGTCATAGTTATGGGCGACTTCAACTTTCCAGACATTGACTGGAGTACTGAAGCTACCCATTCTGGTAAAAGCAGCAGATTTCTGGCATCACTACAGGACAATTACTTGACTCAAATGGTAATGGAACCAACTAGGGGGAATGTGTTACTGGATCTGATCATTTCTAACAGACCAGATAATGTATCAAATGTGCAGGTTCAAGAACATTTGGGAAATAGTGATCACAACATGATAACGTTTGATCTGGTGACTGATAGGCCACAGGGCAGCGGGACCACTAAAACTATGAATTTTAGAGAAGCAAAGTTCAATCAACTTAGGCAGGCACTAAGTTTGGTGAACTGGGATAATGTACTACAAGGGGAGGACACTGAAGGGAAATGGCAAGCTTTTAAACTTATACTCAATCAATATTGTAATATGTATATCCCATATGGAAACAAAATGTCTAGGAATAAAAAAAGGCCTCTATGGATGAATAGGAAGGTTAGAGATAAAATGAAGAGGAAAAATAATGCCTATAAGGTCCTAAAACAGGAGGGGACTGAGGCTGCTCTAAGCAATTATATGGAGTGCAATAAAAATTGTAAAAAAGAAATTAGGCAGGCAAAGATTGAAGCTGAAGAGTCTGGGGAAGAGTCTGTGTGCATGGATAGGGAACTGGCTAATGGACAGAAAACAAAGAGTTGTGGTCAATGGATCGTACTCAAAATGGGAGACTGTTAGCAGTGGGGTCCCACAGGGGTCTTTACTGGGTCCAGTGCTCTTCAATTTATTTATTAATGACCTAGTAGATGCAGTAGTGAGCAATGTTGCTATTTTTGCAGATGATGCAAAATTGTGCAGAATCATCAACTCTCAGGAAGATAGTGTCATATTGCAACAGGATCTGGATAGGATGAATATATGGGCACATACATGGCAGATGAAATTCAATGTTGAAAAATGTAAAGTCATGCATTTTGGTCCTACCAATGGTCTAGCACCATACAAAATAAATGGGATACAGTTGAGGACTTCAAACTTGGAGAAGGACTTAGGAGTACTCATCGACAACAAGTTAAATAATCGTACTCAATGCCAAGCCACTGCAGCTAAAGCTAACAAAATGTTGGGATGCATTAAAAGGGAAATAAAAACTCGAGATGCTAGCATAATATTGCCCCTGTTTAACTCTCTAGTAAGGCCACATCTGGAATATGGAATTCAGTTCTGGGCACCACATTACAAAAAAAGATATTGCAGTTTTAGAGCAGGTGCAGAGACGAGCAACAAAATTGATACGTGGGATGGAGGGTCTCACTTACCAAGAAAGGTTAGATAAACTGGGTTTATTTAGTCTAGAAAAAAGACGCCTTAGAGGGGATCTAATTAACATGTATAAATACATCAGGGGGCAATATAATAGCTTGGCGGATGAGCTTTTTGTCACACAAGGAGAGGAAAATAGATATATTTTGCTGAACACTTCACTAGGTACGCCACATTCACTCCCAAATATTTGCAGCAACGCACTTAAAGCACACCTAAAGTAAACCTAAGACTCAGAACTTCCTCTGTGCTCTAAAAGATAAGCAATAGCATAATAACCTTTACAGAAACAAACATTTCCTTGTTACAGCTCATAGAGCGCCCCAGAAAATGCAGCAGTGTAGTTACTTCCTGGTTTGCTGGGAGCACAAAAAGGGTTAAACTCCTGTGTTTACATATTAGCTCTCAACTCGGTAGAAAGCTGACAGACAGCTGTGAGCTCAAATTACATTAGCTTATTACTTGATGAGAATGGATAATTAGTCAGGCTGTTCCCTATAAACGCATGCAGGGTGGCCGCTGGGTGGATTTCTCTATGTTATACTTCTCTCTTGTGCAAGAGTTCAGGTTGGCTTTAATGCACCACCCCTAAAAAAAAAAAGTTTTGGGGGGAAGAGTGTCTGTAAATTATCAGCACCAAGAGCCAAATACCGTAGGTATGCCACTGACTTTGTTAACCTCCTTGCCGGTCTAATTCCCGCCGGCAAGGAGGCAGCGCAGAACTTTTTATTTATTTTTTTATTTTTTTAAATCATGTAGTGAGCGCAGGGCTTGCTACATGATAGCCGCTGAGCGGCGGCATCCCCCCACCCACTCCGATTGCCTCCGGTGATCAGAGTAAGCAGGAAAACCCGTTCAGAACGGGATTTCCTGCAGGGCTTCCCCGGTCGCCATGGCGACAGGGCAGGATGACATCACTGACGTCATGGACGTCGGGACATCACAGGGAATCCCGATCCACCCCTCACCTGACACTGATTGGCCAGGCTGCGCAGGGGTCTGGGGCTGGGGGGGGGGGGGGGGGCGGCTCGGCGCAGCGGGTAGCGGCGAATCGGCTGGTAGCAGCGGCGATCAAATGTTACAAGCAGCTAGCACAGTGCTAGCTGCATGTAACAGAAAAAAATTATGCAAATCGGCCCAGCGGGGCCTGAGAAATCCTCCTGCACAGGTTACCCCGAGCTGAGCTCGGGATAACCAGCAAGGAGGTTAATAATGTTTTGTTAATACTTTTCTGACAAAATCCCAGATTATAAGCACCAGCAGCTATTAGTTTATGATCAGTGAAACCATCGCCTTTAGCATCAAAGCTTACAGCAATGGCTAGGGATAAATCATACCTTCTGTTTTCATTTAAAAAAAAAAATAGCCTTAACATGTTAACCTTATGTTTTTGATATGTATGATCCTTTATCATAAATCATTTATATACCAAAATCACTTAAATGCTTGTCTCTGGGTCACTGTTCTTTTTACATTCAGTTCTGGTCTCAGGAGGATGATGTAACATTTGGGGATAAAGATACAGCCCAGGAGTCCAGCACTGGAGGCCAAGATGGAGAAGACCTCCACAGCCACCATGTACTTCCCTTTGGTGCTGAGGTAGGCGGGGATGAAGGAGATCCAAACACTGCAGAAGACCAGCATGCTGAAGGTGATGTACTGAGCTTCATTGAAGGTGTCTGGAAGTTTCCTGGCTAAAAACGCTACAATAAAGCTCAGCATTGCCAGGCCTCCCACATAGCCAATCGCAATGTAGAATGTAGTGGTGGAACCCTCGTTACACTGTAATACCATCTTCCTGATCTCTACATGGGTGTCATAATATGGGAATGGTGGAGAGATGATCAACCAGGTGGCACAGATAAGAACTTCTCCTAATGTGCAGATAACAACAAGAGTCACAGAGAAATGCCTCCACAGCAATCCACTATGTGGCCTATGTGTAGCTCTAAAAGCTAAAACTACAATGACCGTTTTGGCCAAAACTGAAGAAACAGCAGCAGAAAAAGTTATAGTGAAAACAGTTTGTCGGAGGAGACAGGACATCTTGGTGGACGTCCAATGAACAGCAGAGAACACAGAAAGGACACCATCAGTGACAGGAGGAGGAGGAAGCTGAGGGTCTGGTTATTGGCTTTCACTACTGGAGTGTTTTGTGTTTTATAAATATTCCAAATATAATTAAAGTCCCAAAGCAGAAGAAAAGGGCAATAACTGCAAGAGAAGATCCAGTATTTCTGAAAGGAAAGGAATTCAGTTGTTCTTGGTAAACAGGTGTCTCTTCTCTCATTGGACCAGTGATCTTCTGGGCATTTATAACACCTTTCCATGTCTGAAAGAGGGAATAAAGTTTTATAAAAAACCACTTCATATAGAAAAGTATTATTCTTAGACAGGGGACATATTGTATATTGAAAACAGAGAATACTTTGGGCTGTTCTAAGAGTCAATAATAAAAAAAAGTCAGTATCAGTAAGTACACTGAAGAAAGTTTTGATACGTGACCAACTTATCCATTTTTTTTCTTTTTGCTTTTATTTTTTTAAACATTATTTTATTACATCTGGGCACCTCTTCACCCACCTATCATATCCTCACCCCCCTTCGGATTGAATCTATAAGCTATAGTATCCACCATCCATGAATACCACACATCAAATACCTTGTCACCCTGCTACCCCAGTAAATATATGTTCATTCACCAGCATATGTAGTATTGGTGGCAGAGCCGGGACAAGGTCCTCCAGCACTTAAGGCTGAGGCACCAAACTGCGCCCCTCCATCCCTCCCACCCCAGCTGTCACACACTGATTGCTATTACACTAAGAGGCCCCTCCCTCCATCCCTCCCACCCCAGCTGTCACACACTGATTGCTATTAGACTAAGTGGCATCCCCAACCAACAAACCCCCCCCCCCCCCCCCATGACTTTATTTTTTAGTAATCTGGCTTGCAGTCACTGCCATATATCTGTTTTTCTTTTTTCTCTCTGCTTCAAACACAATAGGGCAATGACTGCTGAGTGAGTGGTGCGCCCCTCCTACACTGCGCACTGAGGCTGGAGCCTCTCTCGCCTCTGCCTAGGCCCGGCCCTGATTGGTGGTTTCTACTCCAGCAGCCAGTGTTTGTGTGTATTCTTTCCATAATAGTCATCAATCCAGCGTGCATCAAAATACTGCACCATATTGGGCTTCTGATGTCTTTGTGCTTTTTAGTCTTCAAGGTTTCTCAACTTTAACTCTCAAAGGCCCTTGTGCAAATAACTTCTTCTCCTGAGTTTTTTTCTAGGAGATAAATGTTTCTCTTTTCCTTTTAGAATACATTTTTAGCACTTTGCAATTGAGAAAGTGCCAAAAAGTAGGAAAAAAAGTGCAAACAAAATTATTTTGAGGATTTTCTTACTGGCTGACTCAAAAGGCATTTTGTTAATGAGGTGTGAAAATTTCACCAAGGAGAAACCTCACCAAGGACAGGAGAGAAAAAAAAACACCTGATTGCCTACTGGCCAAAGTTCCCTCTTCTGAATGTTCTCCAAATGCCTCGCTGCAATCACTGAGCAATCTCTCTCCTCTCTATTCTTAAAAACTCATTGTGAAGAAATGCGGAAAAGCCACCGTCTCTCAAGGTGAGGCAGCTGTCTCCGCATCCAGCATGGCGTCACAACGCGGAAAAACCGCCGCATGCCGCATAGGCAGAGCGGCGGAATCCACATTGGGAACAGAGGAATCCGCATTGGAAACGGCGGAATCCGCAATGGAACTGGATACATTGCAAGACAGTTCTAGTGTGGCTGGGACTGATAGTCCACCAGGATTCAGAGTAACACGCGCGCACGCACAGAGACAGAGCTTATATAACAGCCAGAAGTGAGTCAGCTGACCAGGCTGGTCAGCTGACATTTTCCACAACTCTCATTGGTCCAGCAATTAGGGAGGTCCTGGAAAGGTCCTTGGGTATATATACTGCTGGCTGTTCACTTGTTCCTTGTCTGGCGTTGCGATCACATACGTGGGAGCACCCAGATCCGTAGTCAGATCCGCAAGTGTGTCGGGACCAGCTGGAGCTGTAATCCTACACTTAGCTAGATTCTGTTGATAGCTAAAGTACTAGTTTGATTGTGATTATCTGTTATGACCCTTTGCCTGCCTGACTATCCTCCTGAACTCTGATCTTGCACCTCGATATTTCTGATACTCTGTTGCCGAACCCCGGCTCGTTCCTAGACTCTGCTTCTGCCTCCTGATTTTGTACCTCAATATTTCTGATACCCCGTTTCCGATACCCTGCCTGTACTTAGACTCCGCCTTTGCCTCCTGATCTTGTACTTTATCTGTCCGTGTGTGTACGACCTGGCTTGTCCGACCTCGAGAACCAACCTTACTATTGGAGGCGGTTCCCCGTCCTGTCAGTGACACCTCCTCCTGAGTGTCACTTTTAGACCATCCTTCCTACTGTCAGTCTGACTCCTCCCATCTTGGAGAGCTCAGGTCTGCGGAAGGAATCTGTGCAGTACTCCTTGCTGCACTGAGGCCTAGTCCTCTAAGTGTTACCGTTACACCAAACACTACACTCTACTCAGGTGAACAGAGGTTAGCGAGTATATCGGATTATCAGTGATACTGCAGATCACTTATAATCTGGTATACATCTGTATTCCCAGTGATACTGCAGATCACCGGTAATCAGATCCTCTCTGTGCTTCACCGATTGTTACTGAACGCCAGACCAATAAACAGATGGACGCACGTGCTGACCCTCTGACTGTGCTCGCCACTTCGGTGGATACTATCCATCAAGCACTGGGCCAGCACAAGCTTTAATTGATGCCCTAACAGGCTCTGTGCAAACCCTTCAGACGTCAGTTGATTCGGTGCGATCCCCTCCTAGTGATGACATACGTATGCCCGTACCAGACAAATTTTCCGGCCACAAGTCTGACTTCCGGAATTTTAAGAGTAGAGTGTTATCATATTTCGAGTTGAGACCCCGATCCTCGGGGACTGAGACCCAACGGGTCATTTTTATTAAAACCTTGCTAACTGGTGATTCCCAGTCCTGGGCATACAACCTGCCTCCCACAGATACAGCTCTGACCTCGGTAGAGGAATTTTTTAAGGCCATGGCAGTGATATACGACGACCCTGACCTTGCGGCAACCTCTGAGTGGAAGCTCAAACTTTTGCGGCAAGATAGAGGCTCGGTCGAGTATTACGCGGCAGAATTTCGTAGGTGGTCAGTTACCGCCAGATTTGACACCTATGCCTTGTTAGATTACTTCCTGTCTGGGTTGTCGGATGAGGTCTCTGACCTAATGTTAAGCCAACCCGAACCCAAAACAGTCGACGAGGCCATCTCATCGGCCATTCGAATCGACCGTAGGCTACGCCATCAGAGACAGACTAGGGGCAGTCATCGGGTTAGGTCGACCTCTTACGCAGTGCCTCCCGCTACACCCCTAGTAACTCCGTCTCCCTCTGTCTCATCGCCTCCGGTCTTGCCTCCACCTGAGCCGATGCAGATCGGTCGGTCTAAGTTG
Organism: Hyperolius riggenbachi; assembly: GCF_040937935.1. Classification (NCBI taxonomy): domain Eukaryota; kingdom Metazoa; phylum Chordata; class Amphibia; order Anura; family Hyperoliidae; genus Hyperolius; species Hyperolius riggenbachi. The sequence goes on along the minus strand of NC_090649.1, from coordinate 12,184,420 downwards.
ACCCAAGTGGAGAGAAGACGGAGATTGTCGGAACAACTATGTTTATACTGTGGTGAAGGGGGGCATAGGGTACGAGACTGTCCCATGAAGCCTAATAGGGATAAGCCGGGAAACGCTACCGCCTAGGAGTGATAAGGGGTGACACCCTAGGCGCCCAGCTAACACCCTTGAAAGAAAAACGATTGCTCCTCCCCTGTATGATTACATGGGGGGACAAATCTGAAGCCACGGAGGCCTTTATTGATTCAGGGTCCGCGGCTAATTTCATGAGTTCCGAATTTGCAGAGAAGTTGGACATTCCTCTCACCCCAGTAAAACCACCTATCCAGGTTACTGCCGTGGACGACTCCCCGTTACAAAGGGACCGTCCGCTGTCCCAGACACCAGAGGTGGAAGTCATTACTGGGCTACTGCATAGGGAGAGTTTACGTTTTTTTGTGTTACATATGACCACCTCCACCATTGTTCTAGGTATGCCCTGGCTGCAGCTTCATTCGCCACAGATTAATTGGGCGACAGGACAACTAACCATTTGGTTCCCAACAATGTCTAGGGAAAGTGATATTAGGTCAGACCAAGGTTCATGTGGAGGGTATTACTGAGCAATACTCCGAATTCTCGGATGTATTCTGCCCCAAGGCTGCTGATAGGTTACCTCCTCATCGCCCTTTCGATTGCCCCATCGATCTCCGTGCCAGTTGTAGGCCCCCTAGGGGTCACCTGTATAATTTGTCTGGACCAGAGAAAGTGGCTATGCAGGAGTACATCCGTGACAATCTGGCCAAGGGGTTCATTTGCCCCTCCCGCTCGCCTGCGGGGGCCGGTTTCTTTTTTGTTAAGAAAAAAGACGGAGGTCTTCGACCTTGCATCGATTATCGTGGCCTAAATAAAATCACGGTGAAGAATCGTTATCCGTTGCCATTAATAGACGATTTATTCACGCAGGTCACAGACGCTAAGATCTTTTCAAAATTGGATCTGAGGGGTGCATACAACCTGATCCGCATTAGAAAGGGCGATGAATGGAAGACGGCCTTCAACACACCCGACGGGCATTACGAGTACTTAGTGATGCCCTTCGGGTGGTGCAATGCACCAGCCGTCTTCCAGGAATTAATTAACGAGGTATTCAGGGAGGTGTTGGGTAGATTTGTGCTTGTATACCTTGACGATATACTAATCTACTCCAACAACCTCTCCGAGCACAGGGTCCATGTCAGATTTGTGCTAAACAAGCTGAGACAAAATCTGCTGTACGCCAAGTTGGAAAAATGTATTTTTGAAGTTACATCTGTCGCCTTTCTGGGGTACATAGTCTCCACCTCGGGCCTGTCTACGGACCCTGCCAAGGTATCCGCTGTTCTGGAGTAGCCTCAGCCGGTGGGGGGACGGTGAAGAGTAATCTGGAAAAAGCATTGAAGAGTCAAAAGGGTCAGGCTGACAAGAGACGCTCGTTGGAGTGGAAGTTCCAGCCAGGAGACTTGGTCTGGGTGTCTACACGTCACTTGACCCTGAGACAGCCTTCAGATAAATTGGGCCCCAGGTTTGTGGGTCCATTTGCGGTGGCTAAGAAGATCAATAACGTTACTTATTCCATTGATCTTCTCGCCAGCATGCGTGGGGTAAGGTCCTTCCATGTGTCCCTCCTTAAGCCAGCGGTCCATGTGGGTCCCACTCCTCCTCCTCCTGTGTTGGTAGATGATCAGCCTGAGTACGAGGTAGAAAGGATTTTAGATTCACGCATTGTACAAAACTCGGTACAATATCTCGTACATTGGAAAGGGTATGGCATTAAGGAGAGACAATGGGTACCGGGGAATCGCATGCATGCGGATGAATTAAGGAGGGAGTTTCACGCCTTACATCCCGAGAAACCTGGTAGGAGTTGTCCGGAGTCCACTCCTCGGGAGGGGGGTACTGTGAAGAAACGCGGAAAAGCCGCCGTCTCTCAAGGTGAGGTCAGCATGGCGTCACAACGCGGAAAAACCGCCGCATGCCGCATAGGCAGAGCGGCGGAATCCACATTGGGAACAGCGGAATCCGCATTGGAAACGGCGGAATCCGCAATGGAACTGGATACATTGCAAGACAGTTCTAGTGTGGCTGGGACTGATAGTCCACCAGGATTCAGAGTAACACGCGCGCGCGCACAGAGACAGAGCTTATATAACAGCCAGAAGTGAGTCAGCTGACCAGGCTGGTCAGCTGACATTTTCCACAACTCTCATTGGTCCAGCAATTAGGGAGGTCCTGGAAAGGTCCTTGGGTATATATACTGCTGGCTGTTCACTTGTTCCTTGTCTGGCATTGCGATCACATACGTGGGAGCACCCAGATCCGTAGTCAGATCCGCAAGTGTGCCGGGACCAGCTGGAGCTGTAATCCTACACTTAGCTAGATTCTGTTGATAGCTAAAGTACTAGTTTGATTGTGATTATCTGTTATGACCCTTTGCCTGCCTGACTATCCTCCTGAACTCTGATCTTGCACCTCGATATTTCTGATACTCTGTTGCCGAACCCCGGCTCGTTCCTAGACTCTGCTTCTGCCTCCTGATTTTGTACCTCGATATTTCTGATACCCCGTTGCCGATACCCTGCCTGTACTTAGACTCCGCCTTTGCCTCCTGATCTTGTACTTTATCTGTCCATGTGTGTACGACCTGGCTTGTCCGACCTCGAGAACCGACCTTACTATTGGAGGCGGTTCCCCGTCCTGTCAGTGACACCTCCTCCTGAGTGTCACTTTCAGACCATCCTTCCTACTGTCAGTCTGACTCCTCCCGTCTTGGAGAGCTCAGGTCTGCGGAAGGAATCTGTGCAGTACTCCTTGCTGCACTGAGGCCTAGTCCTCTAAGTGTTACCGTTACACCAAACACTACACTCTACTCAGGTGAACAGAGGTTAGCTGGTATATCAGATTATCAGTGATACTGCAGATCACTTATAATCTGGTATACATCTGTATTCTCAGTGATACTGCAGATCACCAGTAATCAGATCCTCTCTGTGCTTCACCAATCGTTACACTCATCCTACTACCTGTATTCTGGATACATGTTTAATGGCCTTTCGAATATTGCCTGTGTATGTCCCATTCTATCTAACTGCACATGAATCTGACAACCCCTGCATCTTACAAGTATTGCCTGTGTATGTCCCATTCAATCTGATAAGATCTGCCTTGATCATATTTACCAATTTCAGGGTTGCATGTAGTGATTTTCATTACGGCCATTTGTATTTCTGGCCTCACTTGTTTCACACCTATTACCTGGTGGCTTATCTGTAACTTCAAACAGGGTCTGTTAGGCTGGGTACATGCGATACAATTTTCTGGCAGACCGATTTTTTCCAACATGTCCGATCTGAATTTCGATCGATTTTCCGATGGATTTTCTGTTCACCTCTATGGAAATCGATCTGAAAATCGGACGGAAAATCAATAGAGGTTCAGATCAGACATGTTGGAAAAAATCGATTTGGTAGGTAAATCTGCCAGAAAATTGTATCATGTGTACCTAGCATTAGCCCCACACACTGATTGATTAGCATTTGTAGAGACCACCCCCTGCTGCATAGTATCCTAATCCACTCTCAGCTGAGGAGGCCTTCCTGATTAGACATTGCTCTGGCTGTGTATATAAGAAAGGCCTCTAGTCAGCTTTGGGTGATGTGTGAGCTGGGTCAGGGGCGTAACAATCGCCAAGCAATGGTTACAATGGCAGGGCAGCCTGAGGGGCGGGAGGAACCCTGGGATGCAGCTCTGCAGATCAGGAGGGGGGAGCAGCACAGGAGGGGCAAGCAGCGGGTACACAGAGTGGTGAGGATGAAGGTACAAGTCCTCCCGCTCTCCCCTTTGGCCCCCTTTTAGCACTCACACCTCAAATTAGCGCAGGGGAGGGGACACTAACGCTCCTCATGCTGCCGGTCTTCTCTGTCTCCAGTGCCGTCTCCAGTAGAGTGACCAGAGCTGCAGACGGAGAAGATTGGCAGCACATGGAGCTCCATCTTATGGCATCTGGGAGGCGTCTATCAAAAAAGGGCGCATGGAAAAAAGGGCGCGGGGTGTAGCTGAAATTGTACGTTTGAATGCAAAACCATATTTTCATTTAATATGTTATAAACGATAATTTAGTGCTAAATAGGTTAAATAAACGGTAATGAAATGGCAAAATACCGTCTATAACAGTAAACTAATTCTGAAATAAAACGTCAAATAGCGTCTATAGAAAAAAAAACGCTATTTACACGTGTATTAAGCATAGTATTAGAATGGTAGGTTTTACAGGTATTTTACTACAATTATACCTAACTTTAGGGTCACAGATATATCTCCTTATCCCTATCCCTCTCACCTAGACCCGCCTTTTGTGTAAATACACATAATTTAATAAATTGTATATATGACATATATTGTACTATAACTATACCTAACCTTACTCTCACACAGTGCCCTCCCTGTACCTATCCCTAACCCCTAGACCCCCCTGGTGGTGCCTAAACCTAAGACTCCCCTGGTGGTGCCTAAACCTAAGACCCCCTGTTGGTGCCTAAACCTAAGACCCCCTGTTGGTGCCTAAACCTAAGACCCCCCTGTTGGTGCTTAAACCTAAGACCCCCTGGTGGTGCCTAAACTAAGACCCCGCTGGTGGTGCCTAAACCTAAGACCCCCCTGGTGGTGCCTAAACCTAAGACCCCCCTGGTGGTGCCTAAAACTAACCACCCCCCTGTTGGTGTGTATATTGCACTGTAACTATACCTAACCCTCCCTGTAACTATCCCTAACCCCTAGACCCCCTAGTAATGCCTAAAACTAACCACCCCCCTGGTGGTGTATATTGCACTGTAACTATACCTAACTCTCCCTGTACCTAACCATAACCCCTAGACCCCCTAGTAATGCCTAAACCTAACCATCGCCACTGCACAAACACGCTAAACACATATAAACAATAATATATTTAATCCTTAAAATACTTCACTCCAAATAACATGAAAAAAATAATTTATATATTTGTAATAGAATAGCTAGCCTTAAAATCACGTATACATTAATAATATTATAAGTATAAAAAGGTATATATAATATATATATATATACACATACAATACAATAGATAGCCTTACAATCACGTACGCATTAGAAATCTTAAAATAACAGTAATATTTAAAGCAATATTTTAGTAACTATAATCAACGAATTATAAGTGTAAAAACAAAGTTAATAGCAAAAGCGATGTATTTCTAATACAATAAGGTTGAGAAACGATATTTAAGCATTATACATATGAAAACGAATTTTAAATGCTAAAAGAAGTGTAAACGAAATTTTAGTTGTAATAGGTTTGTAAGCGTAATTTTAAAACGAAAAACTAGTTAAAGAGACTCTGTAACAAATTTTTCAGCCTTAGTTCTTCTATCCTATAAGTTCCTATGCCTGTTCTAATCTGCTCTGGCTTACTGCAGTCTTTCCTAACTGCACTGTCTCTGTAATAAATCAATGTATCTTTCCTCTGTCCTGTTTGTCGGGCTAAAGCTTGATTGTGTGGAATGTGCAGGGCTGCTTGTGATTGGATAGAAGCGATACACACCCTCTGCAGGCCCCCTGCATACTCTGAATGACTCACACTCTATGCTTAGCTGAGCCTATTAGAAGCTGGTTAGTTTGTTTGTAAACACTGCCTAAAACTGTTAATTACAAGCCAGGATTGCAGCAGAGAGTGGCAGAAACAGCACAGAGGGGCCCAGGAGAAAATAATGAATAGAATGGCATGCTTTTTAGAGTAAGAATATTAGAGTACAGATTCTCTTTAAAACTCATATAAGCGAAATTTACAAACGAAACAATAAGTATAACACAAAGTCAAAACGAACTTGTAAACGATATTTGTTATAAACTTTATCCTGTAAACGGAGCCTTTTGTTAACACGATCTCTGTAACCGCTATTTCTCGTGCGCCCTTTTTTCCTGTCGGGCGCCGAATAGCCGATATTTTGCATTGCAGTCTGTGGCGGCGCCCTTTTTGTCCACTATCCCTTCGCGCCCTTTTTTGCTAGCCCGATCTGGGAGAGGTGAGTTATTCTGCATGAATGTGCTTTCTCACCAGTTCTCTCATGTTTGACAAGGTTTCTTTTATCGCCAAATTATTTCCCACTCTCTGAATATTTCCACAAAAACATAACATGAAATACAAACGCAACCATGAAAAAGTCCTTTAAAGATCTTCATTAACCATAAATACTTACCATTGATTACTCGCATGGCAATATCATTGGAAATGACCCATATCCTTTGGATACCCGACGAACGACAGATTCTCTGCTGGCTGCTAACTGTTAGTGAGAGCTGGGTCAGACTTGCTGCAGATAGGTAGGGAAAGCATTAGCTAGGCCTGTGTTCTTGTTCCTCACTTCCTGTGAAAGCTAGTGGTGCTCGGATACCCCTTTTTATTATTCGAGTTTGGTCGAATTCGAATAGTAAATTACTCGAATTCAGTCGAATATTCGAGTCAAATATTTTTTACTATTCGATTCGACCTCGGACTTCGAGCTCACTATTCGAGTTGGTATTCGAGCTCATTATTCGAGCGGACTATTCGAATTGGCCTTAAATAGCTTCCAACACTTGTTTTGAGGGTGAATGCTGCAAGAAAGATCTTTTTTTCCAAGTAACAACAGCAAATGATTATGTGGGGATGTTCCTTTAAAAAAAAAAAAGGTGGAAAGAGAAGTTGTGTCCAGAATTTTGTTCAGTACTTCTTCTTCTTCTTCTTCTTCTTCTTCTTCTTCTTCTTCTCCTTCTCCTTCTCCTTCTCCTTCTCCTTCTCCTTCTCCTTCTCCTTCTCCTTCTCCTTCTCCTTCTCCTTCTCCTCCTCCTCCTCCTCCTCCTCCTCCTCCTCCTCCTCCTCCTCCTCCTCCTCCTCCTCCTCCTCCTCCTCCTCCTCCTCCTCCTCCTCCTCCTCCTCCTCTCCTCCTTCTCCTTCTCCTTCTCCTTCTCCTCCTTCTCCTTCTCCTTCTCCTTCTCCTTCTCCTTCTTCTTCTTCTCCTTCTCCTTCTCCTTCTTTTTCTATATCGTCTTCTTCTTCTTCACTTATTTCTCTTTTATATTTTTTTTTTTTAAAGAAATGCAGCTATTTTTGAGCGTAATAAATAGCTGGTGGCGCACGCATGTTGGAAGCGCCATTGTATGTGCTACCTGGCAGTGGAAACACACAGACAGCAGGAGGTAAATTCAGCAGCAGCAGGAGTACCTAGCGGTGATACCAGGGCGTAAATAAACACGACAGGAGGTCCAAGACAGAGGTCGTGCAGCCCACATTGTGTCCAATACACAACTGGGACAACACAGTTTTCAACCCGGGCGCCTCAGAAAAATCAAACCTTTTTTTTTTTAATGGTTTTGTAGTTTTGGTTTTACAACCAATTACACAGATATAGCTATTTTTTGACGTAATAGCTGGTGGCAGAGTGGCAGCAGAAGGTAAATCTGTGTACCCTGACAGTGGGAAACACAGACAGACAGCAGCAGCAGCAGGAGGAATGGAGGAGTAATTATGTGAGCAGCTATTGTTTGACATAATAGCTGGTGGCAGAGTGGCAGCAGAAGGTAATTCTGTGTACCCTGGCAGTGGGAAACACAGACAGACAGCAGCAGCAGCAGGAGGAATGGAGGAGTAGTGTGAGTGTGGCAGCAGGGAGGCAGCGTGACATAATATCCCTGGTACCTAGCGTTGATACCAGGGTGTAAATAAACACAACAGGAGGTCCCAGACAGCGGTCGTGCAGCCCACATTGTGTCCAATACACAACTGGACAACACAGATTTCAACCCGGGCACCTCAGAAAAATTAAACCTTTTTTTTTTTAATGGTTTTGTAGTTTTGGTTTTACAACCAATTACACAGATATAGCTATTTTTTGACGTAATAGCTGGTGGCAGAGTGGCAGCAGAAGGTAAATCTGTGTACCCTGACAGTGGGAAACACAGACAGACAGCAGAAGGGCAGTACACAGCAGCCCACTGTAGGTGTAAAATGTGTGGCTGCAGGCGACGTAATAGTCAAAGTGAACCAGGCTGGCTTAGTGAGCAGGAGCCAGGAGGTGGTAAAGGGTGGTAAGGCACATTAACGATGGTTCTTCAGTTCATGTCCCCCTCTCGCCGACAACAGGGGCCAGGAACTCGCCTTCCACCCACGCCTGGTTCATCTTGAGAAACGTCAGTCTGTCCACAGACTTGTGAGACAGACGTGAGCATTTCTCGGTGACCACGCCACCAGCTGCACTGAAGCAGTGCTCGGACAGCACGCTGGAAGGGGGACAGGACAGCACTTCCAGGGCGTACTGCGCCAGCTCGCTCCAGATCTCCAGGCGCTTGACCCAATACTCCATGGGATCAACAGGGGCATCGCTGTCAAGCCCGCTGTAGGACCCCTTGTAGTCAGCCACCATTCAGGTCAGGCGCTGGCTGTGACCGGAGGAGGATGCTGCTGCATGCACCTCCTCTCTAGTCACTGCTGCCGGAGCCTCTACAGTCCTGTAGAGCTCATTGCTGAGAGACAGCAGGTCTGTGGGGGCGCTTGCTGCTGGATGCAGGCACCTGCTGCTGCCTCTGTGCTGGCTGGACAGTGGGGGTGGAAGGCTGGGAGAAGGCTTCCTTCCAAGCGCTCAACAAGGGCCTGCTGCAAGCTCCTTATTTGTTGCCCTGGGTCTCCTCCTGCAGGCGGCAGGAACTGGCTCAACTTCCCCTTGAGGCGTGGGTCCAACATCATGCTGATCCAGATGTCCTCCCTCTGCTTCATCTGGATCACCCTGGGGTCCTTGCGCAGGCACGTCAGCATGTGCGCTGCCATTGGGAAGAGGCGGGCCACGTGTGCTGGCACATCGGCGGCAGTGCTGTCCTCATCCTCCTCCTCTCCCTCCTCAGCCTCATCCTCTCTCCACCCCCGCACCAACTCAGCTGCACTGTGCTGATCCCCCTCATCAGCAGCAAGGTCAGGGACCTCCACCAAGTCCTCCTCCTCCTCCCCCCTCAGAGGTGGACTGTGCAGCTGCTTGCCGCTCCTGCTGGTCCAAGGCTGCCGCTCCCTGTTCCAGCAAAGCATCGAGGGCCCTGTTCAGCAGACAAACCAGGGGCACCCACTCGCAGACCATAGCATGGTCCCTGCTCACCATGTTAGTGGCCTGCAGAAAGGGAGCCAGCACTAAGCACACCTGCTGCATGTGCCTCCAGTCATCATCGGGGACGATGGACGGGATGTTGCTGGTCTTGTCCCTTCTCTGAGCGGCGGAAACAGTGGCCAGGGCAAGGTACTGGTTGACAGCGTGCTTCTTGTTCAACCAGACGCTCCAACATCGCCAGGGTGGAGTTCCAGCGAGTCGGAACGTCAAGGATCAGCCGATGGCGTGGCAGCTCCAGCTCCTTTTGCACGTCTTCCAGGCTCGCACAGGCTGCAGCCCGAGCGCCGGAAGTGACGCACAACGTATCCTTGCCGTTTCCAGCAGTTCGCCCCATCCCCTGGTAGGTGCGCAAGAACTTCTGCACCACCAGGTTCAGCACGTGGGCAAGACAGGGGATGTGGGGTCAGGTTTCCCCCCTGTCTATTGCGGCAACCAGATTGGCCCCATTGTCGGCCACCCACCTCTCCGACTCTGAGGCCTCTGGGGGTCAGCCAAATCCTCTCCTGCTCCTGGAGTTTGGCCAACACATGGGTTGCCGTCAGCTTGGTCTTCCCAAGGCTGACCAAGTGCAGCAGCGCTTGGCAGTGGCGGGCCTTCACGTTGCTGCTGAGGCGGGAGGTTTGGCCAGGTGTGCCGGAGGATGGCAGAGGATCGGAGGAACCTGCTGCAGTTCCCCCTGACCCCTGCGGGGTGGCACCACCCACTGTGTTGCTGCTGCTGCTGCTGTGCCCGCTGCTGATCTCCCATCCTCACCCCCCTTCCACCAAGCTGACCCAGTGGACAGTGAAGGACAGGTAGCGGCCTGTCCCGAAGCAGCTGCTCCAGGAGTCCATGGTGACATGGACCCTTTCACCAACCGCGTGCTCCAGTCCTCGCTCCACATTGGCCATCACAAAGCGGTGCAGTGCAGTAATGGCCTTGTGGGCGAAGAAGTGTCTGCTGGGGAGCTGCCAGTCTGGGGGCTGCACAAGCTAGCAGCGCACGCATGTCGCTCCCCCTCCTGCAGGAGCGTGTACGGCAGGAGTTGGGAGCACATGGCCCGTGCCAGCAATCCGTTCAGCTGCCGCACGCGACGGCTGCTGGGAGGCAGAGCCCTAACCACCCCCCTGGAAGGACTCGCTCAAAAGGCTCTGGTGTGGCCTTTTGCTGGCACGGTAATCAGCAGACACAGCAGAGGAGGCCACTGAGGACTGGCTGCCAGAACAGGCCTCAGTTTCGGCGGCAGGAGTTGCAGAGGGGGGGAGGAGCAGTGCGTTTCCCGCACCTCCTGCTGGTGCTGCTGGAGGAGCAGGAGGGGCGGGTGGCTGCTGTTGCTGCTGCTGCTGCTGAAGGCTGTGCAGTGATGGGTGTGGTGCCACTGCCAGCACCAGATGCCTTCAGCCTCTGGAACTCCTCATGCTGGTGGAAATGTTTCGCAGCAAGGTGGTTGATGTGCGAGCTGGTGCTGAACTTTAACTTCCGCTGACAGTGGTTGCAAGTGGCGTACTTGCTGTCCACAGTGGGCATGGTGAAAAAGCGCCAGATTGGTGACAAAAACAACCCCCCTATGGCATGGAACCACTGCTGCCTGTCTCCCTGTGGTGGTTGGGGGGGGGGGGGGGGGGGGGGGGGGGGCTTGGGTGCGGCTGGTGGTGGTACTGGCAGATGCTGCTGCTGCTGCTGCTGAGCCTGAGACACCAGCAGGCTGTGGGACCTGCCTACTGCTGCCAATGCTTGCAATGATGCGCCTCCTTGCAAGGCTCACAAGCGCATCCTCCTCCTCCTCCTCAGAGCTGCTGATGACGACATCCCCTGGAGCTGGTGGCACCCAGTCTCTGTCTGTCACCGTGTCATCATCATCCTCCCCCTCCTGAAACATGTCCTGCTGGGATGATGACCCCCCAAACTCCTCTCCTGATGCATGGATGGGCTGCTTCACTGTCGCCACAGTCTTGCTGTCCAATCCCTCATCCCCCAAAGTGCCCATCAGCATCTCCTCCTCCAAATCGCCAACAACAGCAGACAATTGACGCATCATGCCTGGGGTCAAAAGAGTGCTGAGTGACAGGTCGGCGACTGACGGTGAACTGGCCTCCTTCCCAGGCCATGCTGGGCGGCTGCTGCGAACAGGGGTGGTGGTGGTGGTGGTGAGGGTGGAGGCCTCGGATGCAGAGCTGATGGCGGGCTGCTCATCCTCCGTCATCAGTTGCACCACAGTGTCTGCATCCTTTTCCTCAATGGGACGTTTCTGACCCGGCTGGAGGAAAATAGGAGCAGGTGCTACACGCTGCTGCTGTGTCTCTGCAGCGTGAGTTGCAGATGCTCCTGCTGGGCGGCGCCCAAGGCGTCCACGGCCAGTGGCTATAGGAGGAATGTTAGCCACTGACGCTGCTGCTGCGGAACTGTGCATGGTGGCGCGGCCGCGGCTTGCCACAATGCTGCTCCCTCTCCTCCTGATTCCCTTGCTGCCCTTCCCCTTGCCCAAACCGCGCTGGCTGCCACTTCCAGAAATCTTAGATGTTTTTGGGCGTAAACACAAAAGTTTTTTAAAACTGCGGGTGAAAAGTGGGGTACTTTAATGGAGTGGGTTGTTGGGTGAGGTGACACTAATCACTAAGTGATTATTACAGTACAAATACACAAATACAAAAATCGGTAATCAGTGAGTGTGAACAGTGAACAGTGAGTGTGTCCCCTAGTACACTAACTAGAAAATACACTAATCAGTAGTAATCACAAGGAAATAGAGTGTGTGTACACTACAGACAGTGAGTGCACGCACGCGCAAACACGCACAGGAGCTAGCCTATGAACAGTGACTGAGTGAGTGTCTAGTACAGTAAGTAAGTAGTAACAGTCAGGAAGTACAACTAGCAGTTACAATAATCAGTAGTAATCACAAGGAAATAGAGTGTGTGTACACTACAGACAGTGAGTGCACGCACGCGCAAACACGCGCAGGAGCTAGCCTATGAACAGTGACTGAGTGAGTGTCTAGTACAGTAAGTAAGTAGTAACAGTCAGGAAGTACAACTAGCAGTTACAATAATCAGTAGTAATCACAAGGAAATAGAGTGTGTGTACACTACAGACAGTGAGTGCACGCACGCGCAAACACGCGCAGGAGCTAGCCTATGAACAGTGACTGAGTGAGTGTCTAGTACAGTAAGTAAGTAGTAACAGTCAGGAAGTACAACTAGCAGTTACAATAATCAGTAGTAATCACAAGGAAATAGAGTGTGTGTACACTACAGACAGTGAGTGCACGCACGCGCACACACGCGCAGGAGCTAGCCTATGAACAGTGACCGAGTGAGTGTCCCTACTACAGTAAGTAAGTAGTAACAGTCAGGAAGTACAACTAGCAGTTACAATATTCAGTAGTAATCACAAGGAAATAGAGTGTGTGTACACTACAGACAGTGAGTGCACGCACGCGCAAACACGCGCAGGAGATAGCCTATGAACAGTGACTGAGTGAGTGTCTAGTACAGTAAGTAAGTAGTAACAGTCAGGAAGTACAACTAGCAGTTACAATAATCAGTAGTAATCACAAGGAAATAGAGTGTGTGTACACTACAGACAGTGAGTGCACGCACGCGCAAACACGCGCAGGAGCTAGCCTATGAACAGTGACTGAGTGAGTGTCTAGTACAGTAAGTAAGTAGTAACAGTCAGGAAGTACAACT
>NC_090649.1:12138586-12171373 GCF_040937935.1 Hyperolius riggenbachi | reverse complement strand
TAGCCTAGCCTATGAACAGTGACTGAGTGAGTGTCTAGTACAGTAAGTAAGTAGTAACAGTCAGGAAGTACAACTAGCAGTTACAATAATCAGTAGTAATCACAAGGAAATAGAGTGTGTGTACACTACAGACAGTGAGTGCACGCAAGCGCACACACGCGCAGGAGCTAGCCTATGAACAGTGACTGAGTGAGTGTCTAGTACAGTAAGTAAGTAGTAACAGTCAGGAAGTACAACTAGCAGTTACAATAATCAGTAGTAATCACAAGGAAATAGAGTGTGTGTACACTACAGACAGTGAGTGCACGCACGCGCACGCACGCGCAGGAGCTAGCCTATGAACAGTGACTGAGTGAGTGTCCCTACTACAGTAAGTAAGTAGTAACAGTCAGGAAGTACAACTAGCAGTTACAATAATCAGTAGTAATCACAAGGAAATAGAGTGTGTGTACACTACAGACAGTGAGTGCACGCACGCGCAAACACGCGCAGGAGCTAGCCTATGAACAGTGACTGAGTGAGTGTCTAGTACAGTAAGTAAGTAGTAACAGTCAGGAAGTACAACTAGCAGTTACAATAATCAGTATTAATCACAAGGAAATAGAGTGTGTGTACACTACAGACAGTGAGTGCACGCACGCGCACACACGCGCAGGAGCTAGCCTATGAACAGTGACTGAGTGAGTGTCTAGTACAGTAAGTAAGTAGTAACAGTCAGGAAGTACAACTAGCAGTTACAATAATCAGTAATAATCACAAGGAAATAGAGTGTGTGTACACTACAGACAGTGAGTGCACGCACGCGCAAACACGCGCAGGAGCTAGCCTATGAACAGTGACTGAGTGAGTGTCTAGTACAGTAAGTAAGTAGTAACAGTCAGGAAGTACAACTAGCAGTTACAATAATCAGTAGTAATCACAAGGAAATAGAGTGTGTGTACACTACAGACAGTGAGTGCACGCACGCGCAAACACGTGCAGGAGCTAGCCTATGAACAGTGACTGAGTGAGTGTCTAGTACAGTAAGTAAGTAGTAACAGTCAGGAAGTACAACTAGCAGTTACAATAATCAGTAGTAATCACAAGGAAATAGAGTGTGTGTACACTACAGACAGTGAGTGCACGCACGCGCACACACGCGCAGGAGCTAGCCTATGAACAGTGACTGAGTGAGTGTCTAGTACAGTAAGTAAGTAGTAACAGTCAGGAGGTACAACTAGCAGTTACAATAATCAGTAGTAATCACAAGGAAATAGAGTGTGTGTACACTAAAGACAGTGAGTGCACGCACGCGCAAACACGCGCAGGAGCTAGCCTATGAACAGTGACTGAGTGAGTGTCTAGTACAGTAAGTAAGTAGTAACAGTCAGGAAGTACAACTAGCAGTTACAATAATAAGTAGTAATCACAAGGAAATAGAGTGTGTGTACACTACAGACAGTGAGTGCACGCACGCGCAAACACGCGCCGGAGCTAGCCTATGAACAGTGACTGAGTGAGTGTCTAGTACAGTAAGTAAGTAGTAACAGTCAGGAAGTACAACTAGCAGTTACAATAATCAGTAGTAATCACAAGGAAATAGAGTGTGTGTACACTACAGACAGTGAGTGCACGCACGCGCACACACGCGCAGGAGCTAGCCTATGAACAGTGACTGAGTGAGTGTCTAGTACAGTAAGTAAGTAGTAACAGTCAGGAAGTACAACTAGCAGTTACAATAAACAGTAGTAATCACAAGGAAATAGAGTGTGTGTACACTACAGACAGTGAGTGCACGCACGCGCACACACGTGCAGGAGCTAGCCTATGAACAGTGACTGAGTGAGTGTCCCTACTACAGTAAGTAAGTAGTAACAGTCAGGAAGTACAACTAGCAGTTACAATAATCAGTAGTAATCACAAGGAAATAGAGTGTGTGTACACTACAGACAGTGAGTGCACGCACGCGCAAACACGCGCAGGAGCTAGCCTATGAACAGTGACTGAGTGAGTGTCTAGTACAGTAAGTAAGTAGTAACAGTTAGGAAGTACAACTAGCAGTTACAATAATCAGTAGTAATCACAAGGAAATAGAGTGTGTGTACACTACAGACAGTGAGTGCACGCACGCGCAAACACGCGCAGGAGCTAGCCTATGAACAGTGACTGAGTGAGTGTCTAGTACAGTAAGTAAGTAGTAACAGTCAGGAAGTACAACTAGCAGTTACAATAATCAGTAGTAATCACAAGGAAATAGAGTGTGTGTACACTACAGACAGTGAGTGCACGCACGCGCAAACACGCGCAGGAGCTAGCCTATGAACAGTGACTGAGTGAGTGTCTAGTACAGTAAGTAAGTAGTAACAGTCAGGAAGTACAACTAGCAGTTACAATAATCAGTAGTAATCACAAGGAAATAGAGTGTGTGTACACTACAGACAGTGAGTGCACGCACGCGCACACACGCGCAGGAGCTAGCCTATGAACAGTGACTGAGTGAGTGTCTAGTACAGTAAGTAAGTAGTAACAGTCAGGAAGTACAACTAGCAGTTACAATAATCAGTAATAATCACAAGGAAATAGAGTGTGTGTACACTACAGACAGTGAGTGCACGCACGCGCAAACACGCGCAGGAGCTAGCCTATGAACAGTGACTGAGTGAGTGTCTAGTACAGTAAGTAAGTAGTAACAGTCAGGAAGTACAACTAGCAGTTACAATAATCAGTAGTAATCACAAGGAAATAGAGTGTGTGTACACTACAGACAGTGAGTGCACGCACGCGCAAACACGTGCAGGAGCTAGCCTATGAACAGTGACTGAGTGAGTGTCTAGTACAGTAAGTAAGTAGTAACAGTCAGGAAGTACAACTAGCAGTTACAATAATCAGTAGTAATCACAAGGAAATAGAGTGTGTGTACACTACAGACAGTGAGTGCACGCACGCGCACACACGCGCAGGAGCTAGCCTATGAACAGTGACTGAGTGAGTGTCTAGTACAGTAAGTAAGTAGTAACAGTCAGGAAGTACAACTAGCAGTTACAATAATCAGTAGTAATCACAAGGAAATAGAGTGTGTGTACACTACAGACAGTGAGTGCACGCACGCGCACACACGCGCAGGAGCTAGCCTATGAACAGTGACTGATTGAGTGTCTAGTACAGTAAGTAAGTAGTAACAGTCAGGAGGTACAACTAGCAGTTACAATAATCAGTAGTAATCACAAGGAAATAGAGTGTGTGTACACTACAGACAGTGAGTGCACGCACGCGCAAACACGCGCAGGAGCTAGCCTATGAACAGTGACTGAGTGAGTGTCTAGTACAGTAAGTAAGTAGTAACAGTCAGGAAGTACAACTAGCAGTTACAATAATAAGTAGTAATCACAAGGAAATAGAGTGTGTGTACACTACAGACTGTGAGTGCACGCACGCGCAAACACGCGCAGGAGCTAGCCTATGAACAGTGACTGAGTGAGTGTCTAGTACAGTAAGTAAGTAGTAACAGTCAGGAAGTACAACTAGCAGTTACAATAATCAGTAGTAATCACAAGGAAATAGAGTGTGTGTACACTACAGACAGTGAGTGCACGCACGTGCACACACGCGCAGGAGCTAGCCTATGAACAGTGACTGAGTGAGTGTCTAGTACAGTAAGTAAGTAGTAACAGTCAGGAAGTACAACTAGCAGTTACAATAATCAGTAGTAATCACAAGGAAATAGAGTGTGTGTACACTACAGACAGTGAGTGCACGCACGCGCACACACGCGCAGGAGCTAGCCTATGAACAGTGACTGAGTGAGTGTCTAGTACAGTAAGTAAGTAGTAACAGTCAGGAAGTACAACTAGCAGTTACAATAATCAGTAGTAATCACAAGGAAATAGAGTGTGTGTACACTACAGACAGTGAGTGCACGCACGCGCACACACGCGCAGGAGCTAGCCAATGAACAGTGACTGATTGAGTGTCTAGTACAGTAAGTAAGTAGTAACAGTCAGGAGGTACAACTAGCAGTTACAATAATCAGTAGTAATCACAAGGAAATAGAGTGTGTGTACACTACAGACAGTGAGTGCACGCACGCGCAAACACGCGCAGGAGCTAGCCTATGAACAGTGACTGAGTGAGTGTCTAGTACAGTAAGTAAGTAGTAACAGTCAGGAAGTACAACTAGCAGTTACAATAATCAGTAGTAATCACAAGGAAATAGAGTGTGTGTACACTACAGACAGTGAGTGCACGCACGCGCACACACGTGCAGGAGCTAGCCTATGAACAGTGACTGAGTGAGTGTCCCTACTACAGTAAGTAAGTAGTAACAGTCAGGAAGTACAACTAGCAGTTACAATAATCAGTAGTAATCACAAGGAAATAGAGTGTGTGTACACTACAGACAGTGAGTGCACGCACGCGCAAACACGCGCAGGAGCTAGCCTATGAACAGTGACTGAGTGAGTGTCTAGTACAGTAAGTAAGTAGTAACTGTTAGGAAGTACAACTAGCAGTTACAATAATCAGTAGTAATCACAAGGAAATAGAGTGTGTGTACACTACAGACAGTGAGTGCACGCACGCGCAAACACGCGCAGGAGCTAGCCTATGAACAGTGACTGAGTGAGTGTCTAGTACAGTAAGTAAGTAGTAACAGTCAGGAAGTACAACTAGCAGTTACAATAATCAGTAGTAATCACAAGGAAATAGAGTGTGTGTACACTACAGACAGTGAGTGCACGCACGCGCAAACACGCGCAGGAGCTAGCCTATGAACAGTGACTGAGTGAGTGTCTAGTACAGTAAGTAAGTAGTAACAGTCAGGAAGTACAACTAGCAGTTACAATAATCAGTAGTAATCACAAGGAAATAGAGTGTGTGTACACTACAGACAGTGAGTGCACGCACGCGCAAACACGCGCAGGAGCTAGCCTATGAACAGTGACTGAGTGAGTGTCTAGTACAGTAAGTAAGTAGTAACTGTTAGGAAGTACAACTAGCAGTTACAATAATCAGTAGTAATCACAAGGAAATAGAGTGTGTGTACACTACAGACAGTGAGTGCACGCACGCGCAAACACGCGCAGGAGCTAGCCTATGAACAGTGACTGAGTGAGTGTCTAGTACAGTAAGTAAGTAGTAACAGTCAGGAAGTACAACTAGCAGTTACAATAATCAGTAGTAATCACAAGGAAATAGAGTGTGTGTACACTACAGACAGTGAGTGCACGCACGCGCAAACACGCGCAGGAGCTAGCCTATGAACAGTGACTGAGTGAGTGTCTAGTACAGTAAGTAAGTAGTAACAGTCAGGAAGTACAACTAGCAGTTACAATAATCAGTAGTAATCACAAGGAAATAGAGTGTGTGTACACTACAGACAGTGAGTGCACGCACGCGCAAACACGCGCAGGAGCTAGCCTATGAACAGTGACTGAGTGAGTGTCTAGTACAGTAAGTAAGTAGTAACAGTCAGGAAGTACAACTAGCAGTTACAATAATCAGTAGTAATCACAAGGAAATAGAGTGTGTGTACACTACAGACAGTGAGTGCACGCACGCGCACACACGCGCAGGAGCTAGCCTATGAACAGTGACTGAGTGAGTGTCTAGTACAGTAAGTAAGTAGTAACAGTCAGGAAGTACAACTAGCAGTTACAATAATCAGTAGTAATCACAAGGAAATAGAGTGTGTGTACACTACAGACAGTGAGTGCACGCACGCGCACACACGCGCAGGAGCTAGCCTATGAACAGTGACTGAGTGAGTGTCCCTACTACAGTAAGTAAGTAGTAACAGTCAGGAAGTACAACTAGCAGTTACAATAATCAGTAGTAATCACAAGGAAATAGAGTGTGTGTACACTACAGACAGTGAGTGCACGCACGCGCAAACACGCGCAGGAGCTAGCCTATGAACAGTGACTGAGTGAGTGTCTAGTACAGTAAGTAAGTAGTAACAGTTAGGAAGTACAACTAGCAGTTACAATAATCAGTAGTAATCACAAGGAAATAGAGTGTGTGTACACTACAGACAGTAAGTGCACGCACGCGCAAACACGCGCAGGAGCTAGCCTATGAACAGTGACTGAGTGAGTGTCTAGTACAGTAAGTAAGTAGTAACAGTCAGGAAGTACAACTAGCAGTTACAATAATCAGTAGTAATCACAAGGAAATAGAGTGTGTGTACACTACAGACAGTGAGTGCACGCACGCGCAAACACGCGCAGGAGCTAGCCTATGAACAGTGACTGAGTGAGTGTCTAGTACAGTAAGTAAGTAGTAACAGTCAGGAAGTACAACTAGCAGTTACAATAATCAGTAGTAATCACAAGGAAATAGAGTGTGTGTACACTACAGACAGTGAGTGCACGCACGCGCACACACGCGCAGGAGCTAGCCTATGAACAGTGACTGAGTGAGTGTCCCTACTACAGTAAGTAAGTAGTAACAGTCAGGAAGTACAACTAGCAGTTACAATAATCAGTAGTAATCACAAGGAAATAGAGTGTGTGTACACTACAGACAGTGAGTGCACGCACACGCAGGAGCTATGAACAAACAGTGACAGTGAGTGTCCTAGTACAGTTACAGTATATAACTACAATACAAAATACAATCACTCAGTACTAAAGGACAGCAGAAATACTGGTATAGATGAGAAATAAACTAACAGAGGACAGGAGAGAACAGCTGCCCACACAGGCAGGCCCTGAGGCCTAAAGCTGTAAGCCTGCAGCAGCTGTCTCTATGTAACACAAAAGCTACTAACTAAAATACAATGTCTATCTAACTAACAACAATATAGGTGTATATAGGAGGTGTATGTGAGCGAAAACGCTAGGTGATTGACCACAATAAAGCTCTTGCTAAGCCAACGCACAAGGGAGCAGATCTCTCTCTGTACAAAGTCAGGCAAGGACGGAAACACCTAACATGGCGGCCGCTATTTATAGGGTAGGGGCTGGCCAGGGTCCCCCTCTGTGATTGGCTGCCATCAGAGGGCCTGGGAGCCCTCTGATTGGCTCTAAGGACATCAATCTGGGCTATGACGCTATTCGAGCTCGGTATTCGAGCTCGAATAGCGCTGTTAGCTCGAATAGCTCGAATAGTGAATGGGCTATTCGAGTTCACTCGAATAGCCCATTCGAATAGCTCCAGCTATTAGGAGCTCGAATACCAAGCTCAAATAGCTGAAAAAGAGCTCGAATATTCTAGCTACTCGAATATTCGAGCTCTGCTGAGCACCACTGGTGAAAGCACCCCAAACAGCCCTTTTCAGGGCTAGCACATCGGTCTCCAGGTTTTTGTTGTTGTTGTGTGTGACACTCCACAGCCCACTGACACCCAGAGCTGTGCACACTACTGCTGTTGCCTCATTAAGTTACAGGCACAGAACCCCTCCAGTGCATTAGTTTAGACTGTATTCTGATTGCACTATTGCATTTCTCTGTGTGAGACACTCCACAGCCCACTGACACCCAGAGCTGTGCACAGCTGCATGCATCTATAGCTGTGTTCTGAATGTAATGTGATTTCTGCCCTTTAGGGATTAAAACCCAGCTCTGCATCAACTATGTAACTTTTGGCGGGATTTTTGGCATGCATCCCCCTCCTTCATGCCACAGTCCAGGTGTTAGACCCCTTGAAACACATTTTCCTTCACTTTTGTGGCCAGAAAGAGTCCCATTGTTCGCAAACCCAAAAAGTGATGTTCCAGCCATCTCTATTCACCTTCAATAGCGATAAAGACTATAGAATTAGGGGATACTACAACTGCAACACTGATCATGTAATATACATGCTGAAATGCCCTTGTGGTTTATCCTATGTGGGGAAAACAACATCACCCTTCAAACATCTACCGAAAAGCAGACTGGCACCTCTCTAATCCCTACTAAACTCTGCGGCCTGTCTCATCCGACATCCACCTCTCTTCTAGATCCTCTGAGGCAGCCCCTCTCTGCCAATCCCTCCATTGGTTACCAGTTGCCCAAAGGATCCAGTTGAAACTTCTCACACTTGCATACAAAGCTCTATACAAGCTATCGCCTCCATACATTTCCTCTTTAATCTCCAGATACCTCCCCGCCCGGACCCTCCGTTCCTCACAGGAGACCCTTTTGTCCTCCAGCCTAGTCACCTCCTCTCACTCTCGCATCCGAGACTTCTCACGGGCTGTCCCTCTCCTTTGGAACTCTCTCCCTCAGCCGGTTCATTATGCCATGAGTCTGGAAACCTTCAAACGTACTCTGAAAACACACTTGTTCAGGCAAGCCTATAATTTTCAGCACTGAAGGCAGCACTGAAGGCACACTGGCTCACCCACTAATCCTGGTGTTTCCTTCCCCTTTGTTTCCTACCCACTACCCTCTAGATTGTAAGCCTGCAAGGGCAGGGACCTCCTCCTAGTGTTTCTCATACTGCTGTAACTTTAACATATGTATATGTACCAACTACATATCAACTATGTATGTATCTGTATTTACTCTATTCAATGTCATGACTGTACAGTGTCTTGTATTTCTTATGTATATTTGGTCCCCATTATTTGTTTGCACTATGTACAGCGCTACGGAAGATGTTGGTGCTATATAAATAAAAAAAATAATAAAGCAAAAGAGAAAGGGAAATATCTTGATTATACAAAACCAGTGGCAATACATTTCTTGGAGAATGGTCACAGAGCCCACCAACTACAAGCTGCCATTATTGAACAAGTGGAAAAGCCCTTCAGGGGGGGGGGGGGGGGGGTGATTGGGACAAAAAACTATTACAGGGAGAGGCATTCTGGATATTTACCATGAACACCCTACATCCTAAGGGACTTAATCAAAACAATCCTCTAACTTGTTTCATAAGAGAGAGATGAATGTTAGGCCGGTAACCGTTTTTTCATTCCAGGTCGAGGTGAAGTGGATCTGCATTAATTTTAATATGTTTTTAATTTACAGTATTGATGACTAGCCTACCCTGATGATGCAATAGTAAAATTATTCCCTTTCTTTTTGTAACGCTTGGTGGTGTATTCTCCACAGTCAGCATGCAACGCATGAGCTGGCGTGGAGGAGGTACACACACTAGCACCAGGAAACAGGCTATCCCTAGTATAGTGGAGGGGAGGACTGACTCCAATAGGAGATTGTGGCGCACAGAGCCGGTGCAGATCTGACAGCCACAAACAATGCTTTCGTAATAACGTCTCAGCGCAAAGTAGCGCTGAGCGCATAAACCAGAACTGAGGAGATCAGGACAGGTAGACAGAATGAACGCTTGCTAGCTAGCGGCACTTAGCGACAGCAAGCGTCCAAAACCAGACAGACTGGAATGAGGCAGCCAATGCGATGCGGCGATGGCGTGCCTCACAAAGACAGGACAGGACAGTCAGAAAATAGCAGGATTAAGATAGATGAACGTAACACAGATAAATATACAATAAGTATGTTTTCCTAGCGTATTACAATTACAGCTATCAATGAAACTATTTGTAACTTCTGACTAACATATGTATATATCGGCAATGAACCGATATATGACACAAGCAGGAACGCTGACTAGGACTGGAGTAATACAGGGGACAGGACTCAGAAGGATTCGCTATCTCTTCGCAGAGATGAACGCAATCCACAAACGGTAACAGAACAGGATTCAGAAGGATTCGTTATCTCTTCGCAGAGATGAACGCAATCCACAAACAGTAACAGAACAGGATTCAGAAGGATTCGTTATCTCTTCGCAGAGATGAACGCAATCCACAAACAGAACCAGGAGCAGGGTAACTACCTCAGCACGGGTGGTCACGGTACGCGCAACCTACCAAAACGTGCTGGAAAGCTGACTAACTGCACACAGGATATAAACAGTTCGTGTACGTATACATCAGCGACACTGATGTATTAACGTAACACAAATACAAGGAAAATAATAAACGTGCTGGTATGCATATATATTGGCAATGAACCAATATATGATGCAAAGACCAGCAAAGTATCTTTATAACAAGAAACACGATCGGGGGCTAAAGCGACAGCAAGACAGGCTTAAGCTGAAGCTATGAAAACCCAAGGAAACCCTGCAGGAAGCAGATCTTTATACTGAGGTCATCCAATAGGAGCAGACATGCAGATTCCCACACAGGTGAATGATAATCAGTCACAAGCTGACAGCAGGGAAAGACAGACAAAGCTATGCAACTTGCATGGAAAGACATCAGAACTGCCTGAGCTGCAGCACTACTTCCAGCAATAGCTGCTGCAGCAGCGATCATTACAGTACCCCCGCCTTTAAAAGCGGATTCCAGACGCTTTTCAAAACCGAAATTTCCAACAAAACAGTCTGACTGATAATTCATGATGACCGGGACAGCCCGGCAAGACCGAATTCCAGAATCAGTCCCCACAAGACTGGACCCATCAGAACCAGAACCTACAGAACCATGCCCATCAGTACTACAAGCCCCAGTGTGACACCCATCAGAACCATGATTTCCAGAAGAAAGCCCTCCGAAATTCCCTGAGCGATACCCACCGCCTTCCAGGAACCGTTCAGAAACGCCAAAGCCTTTGCAATGCCCACCGGTACTGTCTTTACCAAGACAAAACCCACTGTTGAACCAGTCCAAGGCACCAGGACAAGTTTTCTCAGAGACCTCCCAGAACACCTTGAAGCTCCAAAGAGATCCCCATAGGTCAGAATGCCCCTTAGGCTCACATGGAGAACTATCAAGAACCCCTATGGAACCTAGGGCAATTCCCGAGTCAGGGCCACAAGGACAAACATCAATATCAGGGCTTTCAGGGACCAGAACCATCTCTGGGCATGCAGGCAGACTGGCAACATCAGAACGTGTTCCCACTAAGGAAGCATCAGAGCACGCTAACACCTTAGACACACTTGGGCATTCTGGCACACAAAGAACATCTGGGCACACCGGCACAAGAGAAACCTCTGGGCATGTCAAGGAACTGTGAGCCTCAGGGTCAGCCAAGACAGGACCAAAACCAGGACTGGCCAAAAAAAAATCATCATGACTAAACTTCGCAACTACTGGACTTTTACATGAGAATGCTGGATCAGACTTAGATGTCGCTGATTCCAGCAAAGTCAGTAACAAATCAGATTCAGGGGCACTAACAAGACAGGACAAATCTTCTGATGTATGCACTGAACCAGACAGGGACTCCACAACTACCTCTGGACTGGACAGAGACTCATTTAATACACTGGATTGGAGCTCATGAGGCGCTGCAGAACAAGTCAGTATTGCAGCAGCCCCCACTGGACTAGGCAAAACTGAGGAATTCCCTGGACAGGAAGGGAACTCTGGAACCTCTGCCACAGCGGCCAGAGAACCAGAATCTTTCAGGATACAGGGCTGGGTTTCAGGAACACTCATCAGACCGGACTGAAATTCTGAGATTTCTATTATTTTGACCAGAGAATCAGAGTTATCCATGTTACAGGGCAAGACTTCTGAAACATTCAGAGGACAGGGCTGGAGTTCCTCGGCTGTTACAACACTGGAGAGGGACTCAACAACATTGGTTAAATCAGACTGTGTACAGGGCAAGGTATCTGACACACTTGCTGACGAGGACAATATTTCAATGGCTTCTGCTTTGCTGGGCAGAAATTCATCAAGTTTTATTAGAGCAGACTGTAATTCCAAAACAGCTGCTAGACAAGTGAATATTACTGCAACACCAACTGAGGTAAGCAGTGCTTCAGCCTCCTCTGCTAGAGGGTTTAAAGTATCCAAAGTACTGGGTGAAGCATAAGACTCTGCGACCACAGCTTCACTGGACAGGATCACTGAACAGTCCATATTGCAGGGCAAAACCATGGAAGCACCTGCTGGACAGCATAATGATTCTGTGACCTGAGTTTCATTGGAGAGATCTACTGCACAATTCATGGTACAGGGCAAATTTATTGGAAAATTTTCTGAACAAGGTAATAATTCTGCGATTTCAGGTTCACATAGCAGATGCTCTGAGCTATTCACGAAACTAGAGCGAGGTGTAGAAACAGGAAGATCAAGACACAATGTTTGCGCATCTGAATCACCATTCATTTGTAAAATTGGAAAATTCAGATGCTGGGGTTCTGAGTTTACTAGACAGGATTGCTGGGACTCGGAAACTGATGTAGTGCATCTATTGGCATCTGCTGGATCAGACAGGAGTTGAACTTTATTAACACAGGTAATTTCTGCAGAAGTGTTTGCAGAGACAGGCAAGATTTTTCTGGTGTCTGTTTCACTAAACAAAGAGTCATGAGTACTGGCTAGGCTGGACTCGGAAGTCAGCAGGACCTCTGGATTCTCTGCTGAGAAATTTGCGCAGGGCAAGGTTAAGAATGTATCAGTGGCTTCTGTTTTACTGGGAAGTAACACTGAGTTATCCATGGTACAGGGTGGAATTGCAGGAACTTCAATTTCACACAAAAAGAGCTCCGAATCACCTGCTGAATCAGCCAAAGGTGCTGAAGCAGGCGGGTCAGAACGCCAAATTTGCGAATTCGGAGTCACATAAAAATCATCCAAAATCAGTTCCCACACATCAATCAAGGGAGCCACACAGTCATACCTACACACACCAGCCTCTATTAGGTTATAGGCTGACTTAATGCATGCGTTCAATACCATTTCACTTTTTGCACTGTAAAATTGACAAAATGAACTTGAATCATTCTTCCATTCACAGACCAGGGCTTCCATCTCTCCCCTCTCGAATGGAGGATCCCATGCATACTTAACAGCGAAACATTTAGGCTGATCACAGTCTGCAGATATGATTGTGGCAGGCACATGTATAGGGTTAATTAGCAGGTGATTGGCAGATTCCTTATTCTTAAGAATCTCCAATACCTGTAGCAAGTGTTGAACTGTAGTGTATGCAAACTTCCCTTGGTTCACAAATAAGTTGATTTGTTCAATACTCTGTAATATCTCATCATAATCATACTCAGATAATTCTTTTAAACAAAAATCTTTATTTTCCCTAGCCAGGGAGGAAAGTTCATTAGTAGTTTCATAAGTCCATTTAACTCCCCTGAAAGACAATTGCATTTCATTATCTGTTAATGGCAGAATCTCATTATAGGTCTCAGTCGCTAAGGATAACGATTCTGCAGATTGGACACATTTCTTAGAACGTTTGCGTTTTGCCTTTGACCTTGCTGGTGATTTATTCAAAGCTGCAGGAAAATTATCAGTAACACTTTCTGCTTGCTGCTCATTCTTGCAAGCAATTGAAGGAGCAGCTGATTGGCCTGCTGCCAGGAGTTCATTAAGAGGAAAAGGCAATGGATCTATGCGCAACCAGTTATGAATCACAAACGCTAGAAATTCCAGCGGTCTATCTTTCAAATCGGAATGATTGAGAACATCAAATGCCCACTGGAATAATTCCCCTTTAAACAAAATATAACTTAGTTGGAGTGCCCAGGTTGAAACAGGAGTCGCTTGGAGATCAGGATTGGTCAGGAACCTGGCACATTCAGAGAAAAACTCATTTTCTGTTTCAGAGCTAAGTTCTTCAAATTTCTTAAAGGAACAGGAACCATAATTAACAGTGTCATACTTTCTGGGAATCCCCCCCACAATGGGGATTGGTAATGGGGTTTTCATAATGTAACGCTTGGTGGTGTATTCTCCACAGTCAGCATGCAACGCATGAGCTGGCGTGGAGGAGGTACACACACTAGCACCAGGAAACAGGCTATCCCTAGTATAGTGGAGGGGAGGACTGACTCCAATAGGAGATTGTGGCGCACAGAGCCGGTGCAGATCTGACAGCCACAAACAATGCTTACGTTATAACGTCTCAGCGCAAAGTAGCGCTGAGCGCATAAACCAGAACTGAGGAGATCAGGACAGGTAGACAGAATGAACGCTTGCTAGCTAGCGGCTACTTAGCGACAGCAAGCGTCCAAAACCAGACAGACTGGAATGAGGCAGCCAATGCGATGCGGCGATGGCGTGCCTCACAAAGACAGGACAGGATAGTCAGAAAATAGCAGGATTAAGATAGATGAACGTAACACAGATAAATATACAATAAGTATGTTTTCCTAGCGTATTACAATTACAGCTATCAATGAAACTATTTGTAACTTCTGACTAACATATGTATATATCGGCAATGAACCGATATATGACATAAGCAGGAACGCTGACTAGGACTGGAGTAATACAGGGAACAGGACTCAGAAGGATTCGCTATCTCTTCGCAGAGATGAACGCAATCCACAAACGGTAACAGAACAGGATTCAGAAGGATTCGTTATCTCTTCGCAGAGATGAACGCAATCCACAAACAGTAACAGAACAGGATTCAGAAGGATTCGTTATCTCTTCGCAGAGATGAACGCAATCCACAAACAGAACCAGGAGCAGGGTAACTACCTCAGCACGGGTGGTCACGGTACGCGCAACCTACCAAAACGTGCTGGAAAGCTGACTAACTGCACACAGGATATAAACAGTTCGTGTACGTATACATCAGCGACACTGATGTATTAACGTAACACAAATACAAGGAAAATAATAAACGTGCTGGTATGCATATATATTGGCAATGAACCAATATATGATGCAAAGACCAGCAAAGTATCTTTATAACAAGAAACACGATCGGGGGCTAAAGCGACAGCAAGACAGGCTTAAGCTGAAGCTATGAAAACCCAAGGAAACCCTGCAGGAAGCAGATCTTTATACTGAGGTCATCCAATGGGAGCAGACATGCAGATTCCCACACAGGTGAATGATAATCAGTCACAAGCTGACAGCAGGGAAAGACAGACAAAGCTATGCAACTTGCATGGAAAGACATCAGAACTGCCTGAGCTGCAGCACTACTTCCAGCAATAGCTGCTGCAGCAGCGATCATTACACTTTTCCCCTTTTTTTCACAGGTCTGGTGGAAACACATCCATTTCCCCCATTTTGCCCTTTCAACCCCCCAGCCACCCCCCAACCTCCCTTTCCCGCCTTCCCTTTACTTTTCCTTGTTTTTCCTTTCCCCCCCCCCTTCCTATTACCCTATGCATGTTCCTTGGATGTGTGGGGACCCAGACAGAAATGGCTGCGGAGTGGTGAGTAACCAATCTTACTTCATGCAGTCCTAATGCACTGGGCCTTATCCGAATATTACTCAGGTTTGTATATACAGGTCACACTAGTGTGTGTTGGTGCGACTGATTAAAACATGAACATATGGCCGTTTAAGCCATTTTGTCCACAGCTTGTGGCCTGAGTAGCTTAGGGAGCAATTGTAGCGTCGCGAAAGCTTACAGCGTCACCATGCCAACTTGCTGCTAGGTGAGGCTGTCACTCTATTGGTGCCTGCCACTGACATCACGAGTGATGTAGTGTGGGCAGGTTTTGATCCAGGAGCCTATCAATAGATGCACACAGCGGCGCAGCCACGCCCCCCGGCAGCTTAGCAACGCTACGCTAGACACATAATGGTGTAGCCACACCCCCTGGCCATCCAGTAATGTTACATCTCACTTGGGAGGCATGAAACTGGACCAGTGCGTCTCCCCACCGGCTGAGGTGACTGACAGTCACCGTGCAATGGATTTTTGATTTCAGGCGGCAACAGACATTGGGAGGCATGTAGGAGCCACCCACCACTCCGCACCCAAGCAAGATAAGAGGAATCACCTACCTAGAATTTAAAGGTACAGAACAGAATCAGGATATGATGATGTTATGCACATTATTTATGTATTTGATTGTCTGAAATTGGCATATCAAGGGCTTTGTTTATATACAATTTTGGGAGGAGTCTATCAATTGTGATGTCACGGACTATGGGATTTGTGTGGCACTTGGGTGTTATTTGTTGGTTATATATATACTGTTAGTGTTTGGATATTTGCATTATGCCACATTGCCTTGAGAAAGGGGGACCCTACGTGGCCCCCGAAACAATTGTCGGTTTTACCATGTGGATTAGTGCACAATAAAATGTGTGTTGCATTTTAAATGAAGACTGGTGTGCTGATGTACCTTGCTTGCTATGCTATATTCACCTCCAAGGGTATTTCCCCTTAAAGGATACTGCAGCCGAAAGGCTGCAGAGAGATAAAACCTGCATTGTGTAGGTAAAGAAAAGTACATACTCACCGCTCCCCTCGCTCCCTGCCGTCGGGTCCCGCTCGTCAGCCACAGCTCCCGGTACTGGCCGACTCTCCTGACCCCTGACCCGGACATACTGCGCCGCACATGCGCAGTATGTCCTGTAATCTTCGCTTCTGGCGTCGCATCATGACGCCAGAAGTACGGACACTCCCCCGCCTCCTGCGTGTGCGCTCCAGCGGCTTCACTATAAAGCCAGCATGTAGCTTTATAGTGGAGCCGCTGGAGCGCACACGCAGGAGGCGGGGGAGTGTCCGTACTTCTGGCGTCATGATGCGACGCCAGAAGCGAAGATTACAGGACATACTGTGCATGTGCGGCGCAGTATGTCTGGGTCAGGGGTCAGGAGAGTCGCCAGTACCGGGAGCTGTGGCTGACGAGCGGGACCCGACGGCAGGGAGCGAGGGGAGCGGTGAGTATGTACTTTTCTTTACCTACACAATGCAGGTTTTATCTCTCTGCAGCCTTTCGGCTGCAGTATCCTTTAAAAACCAAAACAATTTTCACCTGTCACGCTCCTTTCATTCATTTGCCTGTAACTTTTATTACTGCTTATCACAACAAAACAATCTATATCTTGTTTTTTTCACCACCAATTAGGCTTTCTTTGGGGGGGTACCTTTTGCTAACAATTATTTTATTCTAACTGCAATTTAACAGGAAAAATAAGAAACAAAATGAAAAAATGCATTATTTCTCAGTGTTTGATAATTATAGTTTTAAGATAACACATGCTAGTGTAATTAAAACTCACACATTTTATTTGCCTATTTGTCCCAATTATTACAACAGTTACAATATTTCTCTAGTCCAATGTCTGGCACCAATATTTTATTTGGAAATAAAGGTACATTTTTTTAAGTTTTTATTATTATTATTATTATTTTTTATTTATATAGCGCCAACATCTTCCGTAGCGCTGTACATAGTACAAACAAATAATGGGGAACAAATATACATAAGAAATACAAGACACTGTACAGTCATGACATTGAATAGAGTAAATACAGATACATATATAGTTGATATGTAGTTGGCACATATACATATGTTAAAATTACAGCAGTATGAGACACACTAGGAGGAGGTCCCTGCCCTTGCGGGCTTACAATCTAGAGGGTAGTGGGGAGGAAACAAAGGGGAAGGAAACACCAGGATTAGTGGGTGAGCCAGTGTGCCTTCAGTGCTGCTTATAGCAAATTATAGGCTTGTCTGAACAGGTGTGTTTTCAGAGTACGTTTGAAGGTTTCCAGACTCGTGACATGACGAACCGGCTGAGGGAGAGAGTTCCAAAGGAAAGGGATAGCCCGTGAGAAGTCTTGGATGGGAGAGTGAGAGGAGGTGACTAGGCTGGAGGACAAAAGGGTCTCCTGTGAGGAACGGAGGGTCCGAGCGGGGAGGTATCTGGAGATTAAAGAGGAAATGTATGGAGGCGACAGCTTGTGTAGAGCTTTGTATGCAAGTGTGAGAAGTTTAAACTGGATCCTTTGGGCAACTGGTAACCAATGGAGGGATTGGCAGAGAGGGGCTGCGTCAGAGGATCTAGAAGAGAGGTGGATGAGACTGGCCGCAGACTTTAATAGGGATTGGAGAGGTGCCAGTCTGCTTTTTGGTAGACCACAGAGTAGGGTGTTGCAGTAGTCGAGACGGGAGATGATTAGGGCATGCACAAGCATTTTAGTTGCTCCTTGTGAAAGGAAGGGACGGATTCTGGAAATGTTTTTGAGATGGAAGTAGCAGGAGGTAGTTAAAGTGTTAATATGTGGTTTAAAGGAGAGCTCAGAGTCCAGAGTTACCCCTAGGCAATGAGCTTTGGGGGTTGATGCTATTGGGGTGTTATCTACATTGATTGTGACAATGGGAGAGCGAAGGTGGAAATATCACAATCTCCGTTTTGCTCATATTGAGTTTAAGGAAGCGGGATGACATAAATGTAGATACAGCAGATAGACATTCTGTGACTTTTGATAGTAGTGTAGAGAGGTCTGGGGCAGAGCAATACATTTGGGTGTCATCAGCGTAGAGGTGATATTGAAACCCAAAAGAGCTTATTATCTGTCCCAGGCCATGGGTGTAAATGGAAAAGAGGAGGGGTCCAAGGACGGACCCTTGTGGTACTCCCACAGACAGTGGGCATTGAGAGGAGTTGGTATTGGCATAGGAGACCATGAAAGAATGTCCAGACTGGTAAGAGTTGATCCAGGAGTGTGCTAGGCCCTTCATTCCCAGTGTTGAGAGTGTCTGGAGGAGTAGGGTATGATCAACAGTGTCGAATGCGGAGGACAGATCTAGGAGTATCAGTACCGAAAATCTGCCTTTGGCTTTAGCAACTAGGAGGTCATTGGCAACCTTAGTGAGAACGGTTTCCGTAGAGTGTTGAGGGCGGAAGCCAGACTGGAAGGGGTCCAGCACGGAATTAGCGGAGAGAAAATTAGACAACTCTGAGTAAATGTGGCGTTCCAGCAGTTTGGAGGCAAAGCGAAGGAGAGAGAATGGGCGGTAATTAGAAAGGACAGTAGGGTCCCAGTAGTTTTGCATCCAAGTCCATAGTACAAAAATTAACAGTAATATAATCTCTTGACATACATATTAAAAAAAAGTTCAGTCCCTAAGGTAACTATTTATGTATTTAAAAAAAATTGTAATAAAAAAAAAATGTGAAATGCAAAAAAAAATAAATGTCAAAAAATGTGGGTGGTTATGGGATAGTGTGGGAGGCAAAAGTGTTAATTTTAAATGTATTTGTAGGTCTTTTTTTAAAATAAATAATTGTGTGTAGATGTACCTATTTGGCATAAAGATGTCCTCACATATTCATTTGTTTTGTGTATCTATAGTATGCGAAACAGGAAGTAATGCGTACGTGGGTTTCATCGGAAGTAAACAAATGATTGCAGCATCTCTTTGATGCCTGCAACGTTCACACAGGGACAGAGACCAGTCCCCATTCATTCATCTGCCATCTAATGATCAGCGGCGATAACAAGCGTGGGAGCGTATGGGGGGGCGAACGGGAGTGTGCGGTGGCAAGGGATGTAGTAGCTATGTCCCTGCAAGGGGAAGAGGGAATTTGCAGGGATGTAGTTACGCATCTTGGGAGAGGGGAAGTGATTAAAAACCATTTTTTCTTTGACGTATTCAAATCGATTGACTCAAAAACCACAAGATCTCCTTGCTCCCACAGTTCTCCTAAAGAAATCCTCCAAGTTTGCCGATTTAAACATGTATGGGGCTTTGCTAAAAAATGCTAAATTTGGAAGTCATTGACATCTCTTTAAAAACTGTTAAATAGCGTTGGCATACAATAAGTATTTTGGGGGAAATATGTTGCCATTGATCCCCCTCTGTCATGCCACTGTCCGGGTTCTTGGACACTTTGTACACCTTTTTTTTAAAGAACTTGTGGCTGCATAGATGCCCTGAAGGTCTTAGGGCTGGTTCACACGGGCGTCTGCTGAGCTTTTGCTTGGCATTGCGTTCAAACGCCAGCGTTTAAACGCCAGCGTTTAAAAGCTAGCTTTTGAAAGCTTTTGAAAAGCGTTCAAGGCTGGCAGTTCTGGTCTCTGCTATTGTTTCCTCGCGTTTACTGCCTCTGAAAGCAGCATGTTGCTTTTGAGACTAGACGCAACGCTGGGATCTACTGCCAGGCTTTCATGAAAGCCTGCAAAAGCCAGCTCTAAACGCTTCCATTCACTTGCATGGGATGGCAGTAGATCCCAAAAAACGCTGCGTCTGAAACGCTGCGTTAAACGCCACAAAAACGCCCGTCTGAACCAGCCCTTAGAAGTTTGCCTGCCTGCTATAAAAGCCAATGGAGCTTGCGGCAAAATTCATGAATGTTGTAATGAAACGCGGAAAAGCCGCGGCTTCTCAAGGTGAGGTGGCTGTTTCCGCGTCCAGCAGGACGCCACAACGGGAAAAACACGCCGCATGCCGCTCAGGCAGAGCGGCGGAATCCGCATTGGGAACGGCGGAATCTGCATCGGGAACGGCGGAATCTGCATCGGTAACGGCGGAATCCGCATTGGAGGCGGCTCCCGCACTTGGTTCACTAGATACATTGCAAAACAGTACTGGTGTGGCTGGGACTGATAGTCCACCAAGATTCAGACTTACACGCGCGAGAGCACAGAGGCTGAGTTTAAATAACAGCCAGAAGTGAGTCAGCTGACCAGGCTGGTCAGCTGACATTTTCCACAACTCTCATTGGTCCAGCAATTAGGGAGGTCCTGGAAAGGTCCTTGAGTATATATACTGCTGGCTGTTCACTTGCTCTTTGTCTGGCGTTGCGATCACATATGTGGGAGCACCCAGATCCGTAGTCAGATCCGCAAGTGTGCCGGGACCAGCTGGAGCTGTAATCCTACACTTAGCTAGATTCTGTTGATAGCTAAAGTACTAGTTTGATTGTATTTATTTGTTATGACTTTTGCCTGCCTTGACTATGCTCCTGAACTCTGATCTTGTACCTCGATATTTCTGATACCCGTTGCTGAACCCTGCCTGTACTTAGACTCCGCCTTTGCCTACTGTATCTGTACTTTATCTGTCCGTGTGTTACGACCTGGCTTGTCCGACCTCGAGAACCGACCTCACTATTGGAGGCGGTTCCCCGTCCTGTTAGTGACACTTCCTCCTGAGTGTCACTCTCGGACTATACTTCCTACTGTCAGTCTGACTCCTCCCGTCTTGGAGAGCTCAGGTCTGCGGAAGGAATCCGTGCAGTTTTCCTTGCTGCACTGAGGCCTAGGCCTCCAAGTGTTACTGTTACACCAAACACTACACTTTACTCAGGTGAACAGAGGTTAGTTAGTATATCGGATTATTGGTGATACTGCAGATCACGTATAATCTGGTATACATCTGTATTTCCTGTGATACTGCAGATCACCGGTAATCAGACCCTCTCTGTGCTTCACCGATCGTTACAAATGTGTTCACGAACATGAAATTGTGATGGTCGCCCCATCGCTATTGTGTGTGTAGTTTGTATTTTTGTAAATAAACACAGTTATTTACCTTTAAATCTATTGTGAAGTCTCTCAGTATTTCTGGCTGATTCAGAGTCGGTAAACAGGCAGGGTCGGCAACTTGAATCAGATAGGCAAAAGTACAAGAGCGCTTAGAGAAAAGAGTAGTCAGGGATAGCCAGAGTCAAAACACAGGTAAATATATAAATGATTGTTTGTACCCAGAGGTTGGCGCTCACAGCACTAAGCGAAATCAAATATTGTTCATCCCTGTATGAGGAAAACTAGGCATACTAAAAACAGCAACCCTAATACATGTATATAATTGACAATGTCCATATAAGTCCCAGCCACAGTTCCAACAACTTCAGTGAGTTTCACTATTGATGTCACACCGTTTCCAATACAAATCCTCAGATCTGAATGACACTGGACAGGACAGCCTCCACCACACCCTAGTGAGAGCACTCACCGTGTGGTAAGACCTTCTGATAGGTCTATTGGCGCCTTGGGACCAATAGACCTATCAGAAGGTCTTACCACACGGTGAGTGCTCTCACTAGGGTGTGGTGGAGGCTGTCCTGTCCAGTGTCATTCAGATCTGAGGATTTGTATTGGAAACGGTGTGACATCAATAGTGAAACTCACTGAAGTTGTTGGAACTGTGGCTGGGACTTATATGGACATTGTCAATTATATACATGTATTAGGGTTGCTGTTTTTAGTATGCCTAGTTTTCCTCATACAGGGATGAACAATATTTGATTTCGCTTAGTGCTGTGAGCGCCAACCTCTGGGTACAAACAATTATTTTATATACAGAGGAGGCGAACCAGTGGGTTGAGAGCCAGCGCGCAGTGTGTAAATTTTGAAATATATAAATGCAATCCTAATCTAAGGTGTGACGTCCTTGGTATCAACACCTAGGCAACTGGACTAAGGTCTGAGCACTAACACGAATGTATTCACGACAGCAGACAAGGAGCAACTGACATCCAGCTCCTTATATGCTGAGAGTCACTCAGCCAGCCCGCCCAGAAGCCCAGCCAATCCAGAGACCTCCTGTTATGTCAGGCTTGGCCAGTTATCAGTTCACAGCTCAGCTCCTATGCCCCAATCTATCCCCACCTTCTTCACCCTATGTGGCGCGTCCCCGCTTGAACGGGAGGTGAGGAAACAACACCTGCCCGACTTCGGTTACACCCAGGCCTTGTAGGTGCAAGGTATAGGAGCTGAACGTAGAGTGAACTATGTAACTCACCAGAACCTAACAGGAGATAAGCAGAGTCCAGTAACAATCCGAGGTCATACACGTACAATCAGAAGTATCGAGGTACACAAGGAGCAGACAAAATCAAGGTCAGGTAATCCTAGGTCGGTCCAGGCAGAGATCAGAGAATAGTCAGGGATCAGGCAGAAGGTCGATTCAGGCAGCAGGCAAAGCGTAGTCAGATTCCAGGCAGAGGTCGGTTCACAGGTAATCAATAAGCAGTAAATCACACCCAGCAAAAGCACACAGCCAAAGCTATCACGGGCAATCACAGGAAGCACTCAGCAGGTTTAAATACTTCATGCAACCAATCAGTGGTCGACCACATGCACACAGCAGCCAATCACACGCAGGCAATAATCCTGTTAAAGTGTCAGCTGAAGAGATCAGCTGACACAGGTAGCAATACATGTCAGTTGGGTAACTACTCAGCTGACTAACAAAACCTCCTGGCTGTATATTAGCTATAGCATACTGGTCAAAGTCATCGCCTCTGGCGTGAGACGCCAGTGTTCAAATCCGGCCAGGGACAGTATTCATATTTTATATATTTATTAAAACCCATGTCAGTTGACTAAACTGTCAGCTGACACTACCTCTGTCGCCGCCTCAGACCATACTGTGGCCGAGAGGAGCGAGAAAGCCACCCACCAGTATGCGTAGAGCGATCCCCAGTGCACGCATCACCAGCGGAGGATGGCCGTTGACATGCGGAAGTGGAGGTTCCGACGCAACTCTCATCATGAGCGGTCGCATTGCAGGAACCTCCAGGTGAATTCCTAACACCTCCTAGGTCAGCTGACTGGAGAGTCAGCTGACCCTCCTACGTAGGAGGTAAAAGTCCTGCCGCCTCTCGCGCGCGCGCGTGACCCTCTGCCTCTGTGTACCAGAGAGGCCAGGCCCCAGGTCAGCGCGCGAACGTGCACCGAAGTCCGCCGGCTGGGTTGCGGGATCCGCCGCCATGTCGCCAGCCGTGGCGGCGGTGTCCCCACTGCACTGTGCCACCAGCTCCGCCTAAGTGGCAGAAACTGCCGGTTGGGAAGCGGAGACCGCCGCCATGCTGCCCAGCGCGGCGGCAGTGCCTCCGTGCCTCCGCTAACCCTTACAATTTCCTTACAAGTTTTTTCCTGTTCCTGTCTTGTAAAATAAAACCCCGATCTGCATGCAATTAATTATTTGTTACACCTGTAACATGGTTGTGGCCTTGCAGGGACTTACCGGTGGTGTTGGTGATCTCATTCTCTGGGCAGGGCACACAGTAGTAACAGCAGGAATGTCTTTCACCTTGCTGAGCTTTGTAGTACCCGAGCTGGCACCTTGCAGAACACAGAGACTGGGGATTCTGAAAAGATAGAAAACCAAGTTATATTTATATTCCTGTGCCGTGCAGGGAGAGCTTTTCACTAATGTTCTGTCTGTCTTGGAGAGTGGCTGCTCCCGGGAATAAGTGTCCCTGCTCCTACTGCTGTTATCCATCTGTCTACCTACTAGTTTTGGGCGAACAGTGTTCGCCACTGTTCGGGTTCTGCAGAACATCACCCTTTTCGGGTGATGTTCGAGTTCGGCCGAACACCCGATGGTGTTCGGCCAAACCGTTCGGCCATATGGCCGAACTAAGAGCGCATGGCCGAACGTTCCCCGAACATTCGGCTAGCGCTGTGATTGGCCGAATGGGTCACGTGGTTCGGACCCGAACACGCTCTGATTGGCCGAACGGGTCACGTGGTTCGGGTAAATAAATACCCGATCCACGTCATTTCTCCGCCATTTGTCTGTGGGTTTAGCTTTGGGTAAGCAGGCAGGGTAGTTCTCTCTCCAGCCAGGCTAGCCAGGGTCCCCCCAGTCATTGTGTCGCTGCTGGGAACAGTAGTACACCGCTCACCCACACTATATAGCATTGTGTTTACTGCCACTCTGTGTACACCGCGCACCCACCACTGTATAGCATTGTGTTTACTGCCACTCTGTGTCTCTGCTGGGAACAGTAGTACACCGCTCAACCACCACTGTATAGCATTGTGCTCTGTGTTTCTGCTGGGAACAGTAGTACACCGCTCACCAACCACTGTATAGCATTGTGCTCTGTGTCGCTGCTGGGAACAGTAGTACATCGCTCAACCACCACTGTATAGCATTGTGCTCTGTGTCTCTGCTGGGAACAGTAGTACACCGCTCACCCACCACTGTACAGCATTGTGCTCTGTGTCGCTGCTGGGAACAGTAGTACACCACTCACCAACCACTGTATAGCATTGTGCTCTGTGTCGCTGCTGGGAACAGTAGTACACCGCTCACCAACCACTGTATAGCATTGTTCTCTGTGTCGCTGCTGGGAACAGTAGTACACCGCTCACCAACCACTGTATAGCACTGTGCTCTGTGTCGCTGCTGGGAACAGTAGTACACCGCTCACCCACCACTGTATAGTATTGTGCTCTGTGTCGCTGCTGGGAACAGTAGTACACCGCTCACCCACCACTGTATAGCATTGTGCTCTGTGTCGCTGCTGGGAACAGTAGTATACCGCTCAACCACCACTGTATAGCATTGTGCTCTGTGTCGCTGCTGGGAACAGTAGTACACCGCTCACCAACCACTGTATAGCATTGTGCTCTGTGTCGCTGCTGGGAACAGTAGTACACT
Organism: Hyperolius riggenbachi; assembly: GCF_040937935.1. Lineage (NCBI taxonomy): Eukaryota > Metazoa > Chordata > Amphibia > Anura > Hyperoliidae > Hyperolius > Hyperolius riggenbachi. The sequence goes on along the minus strand of NC_090649.1, from coordinate 12,146,370 downwards.
GCTCACCCACCACTGTATAGTATTGTGCTCTGTGTCGCTGCTGGGAACAGTAGTACACCGCTCACCCACCACTGTATAGCATTGTGCTCTGTGTCGCTGGTGTAGCTCTGTTGAACAATCCATCTGCACCCTTCAACTATTGGGTATCGAAGCTAGACACCTGGCACAAACTGGCAATGTACGCAATAGAGGTGCTGGCTTGCCCGGCGGCCAGCGTTATGTTGGAACGCTGTTTCAGTGCTGCTGGAGGGATCGTCACAGATCGGCGTATCCGCCTCTCCACAGAAAATGCAGACCGTCTGACTCAAATTAAAATGAATCAATCCTGGATTGGAAACGACTACGCAACACTCCCGGACCCCAACCAAGTAACATGAACAATGAACATCTGTGATGGGTTAGCGTTTCCGGTCCCTGTTTATTGAACCTCTCATCTGTATTACATTTATGACTGCATGCCGACAAAATGCAAATTGCTATCCGCACACTTCTTGTCCTCATGCAAGGCCTGGGTTGTTGTGTCTCAAAGCGTGGCCTTCTCCTCCTGCGCCTCCTCCTGTTCCATCACGTGTGCTGCTGCTGGGTTAGCATTGCTGGTCCCTGTTTATGGAACCTCTTATCTTTATTACATTTATGACTGCATGGCGGCAAAATGCATGCTATCCGCACGCTTCTTGTCCTCATGCAAGGCCTGGGTTGTTGTGTCTCAAAGCGTGGCCTTCTCCTCCTGCGCCGCCCTCCTCCTGTTCCATAACGTGTGCTGCTGCTGGGTTAGCGTTACCGGTCCCTTTTCCTGGAACCTCTTATCTGTATTACATTTATGACTGCATGGCGGCAAAATGCATGCTATCCGCACGCTTCTTGTCCTCATGCAAGGCCTGGGTTGTTGGGTGTCAAAGCGTGGCCTTCTCCTCCTGCGCCTCCTCCTGTTCCATCACGTGTGCTGCTGCTGGGTTAGCGTTGCCGGTCCCTGTTTATGGAACATCTTATCTTTATTACATTTATGACTGCATGGCGGCAAAATGCATGCTATCCGCACGCTTCTTGTCCTCATGCAAGGCCTGGGTTGTTGTGTCTCAAAGCATGGCCTTCTCCTCCTGCGCCTCCTCCTGTTCCATCACGTGTGCTGCTGCTGGGTTAGCGTTACCGGTCCCTTTTCCTGGAACCTCTCATCTGTATTACATTTATGACTGCATGCCGACAAAAAGCATGTTACCTGTGCAAAGAAAACAGACATTTCCCGCATTTAAAAGACAGTTTTCCCTTTGAAACTTCAAAATCGATTTTCTCAAAAACTATAAGCTCTTTTTGCTAAAAAAAATTTTTCCTCTTGTACCCACTCCCAAGGTGCAAATACCCTGTAAATTTGGGGTATGTAGCATGTTAGCAAGCTATTTTTTTTTATTTTATATATCATAATGGTACATGCTAGGCTGGCTTCAGCATGTAGTGTTGTTGGTGGTATAGTGGTTAAGTGAGTTACCTACCACACACTGAGACCTGGGTTTAATTCCCAGCCACGGTATGTAAGCTGGCTTTTGAAATAGTACAATTCCGTGGATTAAGCAAGCTCATTTTTCTCTTGGATTGATCATAATGGTACATGCTAGGCTGGCTTCAGCATGTAGTGTTGTTGGTGGTATAGTGGTTAAATGAGATACCTAATACACACTGAGACCTAGGTTCAATTCCCAGCCACGGTATGTAAGCTGGCTTTTGAAATAGTACAATTCCGTGGATTAAGCAAGCTCATTTTTCTCTTGGATTGATCATAATGGTACATGCTAGGCTGGCTTCAGCATGTAGTGTTGTTGGTGGTATAGTGGTTAAATGAGTTACCTAATACACACTGAGACCTGGGTTCAATTCCCAGCCATGGTATGGAAGGTGACTTTTGAAATAGTACAATTCCCTGGAAGATGAGACCCTCCTCCCTCCGGGAGGGGGAGGAGGGAGAAGATCCGCTAGAAATTAGTTAGGTGAGGAAATAAATTAAAATTCTGCAGAATTTAAAAATTTTCAGCAGAATTCCGTTTTAGAGCTATAGCAATCCTGTTCCGACCATCAGAGTCGGAATTGCCCAAATTCCAGCCAGAATCACAGAATTTACAATTTCACGGAATCCAGCGACCATCCCTACAAGCCGCAACGCTGACTCTGGGCTATCCGGGCTAAACATGCCGTTCGACTCAGCTCAGGCTTGACCACGAAGATATCCTGACCTGTCGCCTCTGAGGAGCAAAGGAATCCCGCCAAGCTGTGAGAGTATAACACAGCAAACGCTAGATTCTCAATACAAATTCTTTAATCAAAGTGACTTCACATTTTTGGATACAATCCATAAAATTTAACAATGTTCAAACATCAACTCACCAAAATACAATTCTCAATACCCGTATATAATGAGGGAGGAGAGGGTGGGACTTTCGCTTGGAGCGGCGGCAGGCGAAGTGATGCAGTGTTGTTTCTGATCACTGCTCCCCTTTGGCCAGTAAACTCCCACTTCCTCCTCTGATCCCTCCCACCACATCTCCCTTAAAGGGGAATCATCCCCTTACCCTGCATACCTCCCAAGGGGCAAGCACCCTGCCATGCTGCCCCGGGAGTAAACCCCCTGGGCATTACTTTATCTTGTGTTTACTTAATTGTAGCAATAGAACACTGTAAACATTCCCTGGCAGTTGTGGAACTCCTTCATCTCAGGAATGCCACCCAGAAGTGTAAATACAAGTTACATCAATGGAGCACTGACACTGAAAGGTGGTGGCAGAAGCAGGAGGAGGCAGTGAGCCCTGAGACAGAGCATGGATAGCATTGTGAGCTGGCAGTGTGAGCCGAGTGGAGAGCAATCAATGGAGTGCTGACACTGAAAGGTGGCGGTAGAAGCAGGAGGAGGCAGTGAGCCCTGAGACAGAGCATGGATAGCATTGTGAGCTGGCAGTGTGAGCCGAGTGGAGAGCAATCAATGGAGTGCTGACACTGAAAGGTGGCGGCAGAAGCAGGAGGAGGCAGTGAGCCCTGAGGCAGAGCATGGATAGCATTGTGAGCTGGCAGTGTGAGCCGAGTGGAGAGCAATCAATGGAGTGCTGACACTGAAAGGTGGCGGCAGAAGCAGGAGGAGGCAGTGAGCCCTGAGACAGAGCATGGATAGCACTGTGAGCTGGCAGTGTGAGCCGAGTGGAGAGCAATCAATGGAGCACTGACACTGAAAGGTGGCGGCAGAAGCAGGAGGAGGCAGTGAGTCCTGAGACAGAGCATGGATAGCATTGTGAGCTGGCAGTGTGAGCCGAGTGGAGAGCAATCAATGGAGCACTGACACTGAAAGGTGGCGGCAGAAGCAGGAGGAAGCAGTGAGCCCTGAGACAGAGCATGGATAGCATTGTGAGCTGGCAGTGTGAGCCGAGTGGAGAGCAATCAATGGAGTACTGACACTGAAAGGTGGCGGCAGAAGCAGGAGGAGGCAGTGAGCCCTGAGACAGAGCATGGATAGCATTGTGAGCTGGCAGTGTGAGCCGAGTGGAAAGCAATCAATGGAGCACTGACACTGAAAGGTGGCGGCAGAAGCAGGAGGAGGCAGTGAGCCCTGAGACAGAGCATGGATAGCATTGTGAGCTAGCAGTGTGAGCCGAGTGGAGAGCAATCAATGGAGCACTGACACTGAAAGGTGGCGGCAGAAGCAGGAGGAGGCAGTGAGCCCTGAGACAGAGCATGGATAGCATTGTGAGCTGGCAGTGTGAGCCGAGTGGAGAGCAATCAATGGAGCACTGACACTGAAAGGTGGCGGCAGAAGCAGGAGGAGGCAGTGAGCCCTGAGACAGAGCATGGATAGCATTGTGAGCTGGCAGTGTGAGCCGAGTGGAGAGCAATCAATGGAGCACTGACACTGAAAGGTGGCGGCAGAAGCAGGAGGAAGCAGTGAGCCCTGAGACAGAGCATGGATAGCATTGTGAGCTGGCAGTGTGAGCCGAGTGGAGAGCAATCAATGGAGCACTGACACTGAAAGGTGGCGGCAGAAGCAGGAGGAGGCAGTGAGCCCTGAGGCAGAGCATGGATAGCATTGTGAGCTGGCAGTGTGAGCCGAGTGGAGAGCAATCAATGGAGTACTGACACTGAAAGGTGGCGGCAGAAGCAGGAGGAGGCAGTGAGCCCTGAGACAGAGCATGGATAGCATTGTGAGCTGGCAGTGTGAGCCGAGTGGAGAGCAATCAATGGAGCACTGACACTGAAAGGTGGCGGCAGAAGCAGGAGGAAGCAGTGAGCCCTGAGACAGAGCATGGATAGCATTGTGAGCTGGCAGTGTGAGCCGAGTGGAGAGCAATCAATGGAGCACTGACACTGAAAGGTGGCGGCAGAAGCAGGAGGAGGCAGTGAGCCCTGAGGCAGAGCATGGATAGCATTGTGAGCTGGTAGTGTGAGCCGAGTGGAGAGCAATCAATGGAGTACTGACACTGAAAGGTGGCGGCAGAAGCAGGAGGAGGAAGTGAGCCCTGAGGCAGAGCATGGATAGCATTGTGAGCTGGCAGTGTGAGCCGAGTGGAGAGCAATCAATGGAGTGCTGATACTGAAAGGTGGCGGCAGAAGCAGGAGGAGGCAGTGATCCCTGAGACAGAGCGTGGATAGCATTGTGAGCTGGCAGTGTGAGCCGAGTGGAGAGCAATCAATGGAGTACTGACACTGAAAGGTGGCGGCAGAAGCAGGAGGAGGCAGTGATCCCTGAGACAGAGCATGGATAGCATTGCGAGCTGGCAGTGTGAGCCGAGTGGAGAGCAATCAATGGAGTACTGACACTGAAAGGTGGCGGCAGAAGCAGGAGGAGGCAGTGAGCCCTGAGACAGAGCATGGATAGCATTGCGAGCTGGCAGTGTGAGCCGAGTGGAGAGCAATCAATGGAGTACTGACACTGAAAGGTGGCGGCAGAAGCAGGAGGAGGCAGTGAGCCCTGAGACAGAGCATGGATAGCATTGTGAGCTGGCAGTGTGAGCCGAGTGGAGAGCAATCAATGGAGTGCTGACACTGAAAGGTGGCGGCAGAAGCAGGAGGAGGCAGTGAGCCCTGAGACAGAGCATGGATAGCATTGTGAGCTGGCAGTGTGAGCCGAGTGGAGAGCAATCAATGGAGTACTGACACTGAAAGGTGGCGGCAGAAGCAGGAGGAGGCAGTGAGCCCTGAGACAGAGCATGGATAGCATTGTGAGCTGGCAGTGTGAGCCGAGTGGAGAGCAATCAATGGAGTGCTGACACTGAAAGGTGGCGGCAGAAGCAGGAGGAGGCAGTGAGCCCTGAGACAGAGCATGGATAGCATTGTGAGCTGGCAGTGTAAGCCAAATGGAGAGCAATCAATGGAGTACTGACATTGAAAGGTGGCGGCAGAAGCAGGAGGAGGCAGTGAGCCCTGAGACAGAGCATGGATAGCATTGTGAGCTGGCAGTGTGAGCCGAGTGGAGAACAATCAATGGAGTACTGACACTGAAAGGTGGCGGCAGAAGCAGGAGGAGGCAGTGAGCCCTGAGACAGAGCATGGATAGCATTGTGAGCTGGCAGTGTGAGCCGAGTGGAGAGCAATCAATGGAGTACTGACACTGAAAGGTGGCGGCAGAAGCAGGAGGAGGCAGTGAGCCCTGAGACAGAGCATGGATAGCATTGCAAGCTGGCAGTGTGAGCCGAGTGGAGAGCAATCAATGGAGTGCTGATACTGAACGGTGGCGGCAGAAGCAGGAGGAGGCAGTGAGCCCTGAGGCAGAGCATGGATAGCATTGTGAGCTGGCAGTGTGAGCCGAGTGGAGAGCAATCAATGGAGTGCTGACACTGAACGGTGGCGGCAGAAGCAGGAGGAGGCAGTGAGCCCTGAGGCAGAGCATGGATAGCATTGTGAGCTGGCAGTGTGAGCCGAGTGGAGAGCAATCAATGGAGTGCTGACACTGAAAGGTGGCGGCAGAAGCAGGAGGAGGCAGTGAGCCCTGAGACAGAGCATGGATAGCATTGTGAGCTGGCAGTGTGAGCCGAGTGGAGAGCAATCAATGGAGTACTGACACTGAAAGGTGGCGGCAGAAGCAGGAGGAGGCAGGGAGTCCTGAGACAGAGCATGGATAGCATTGCGAGCTGGCAGTGTGAGCCGAGTGGAGAGCAATCAATGGAGTGCTGATACTGAAAGGTGGCGGCAGAAGCAGGAGGAGGCAGTGAGTCCTGAGACAGAGCATGGATAGCATTGCGAGCTGGCAGTGTGAGCCGAGTGGAGAGCAATCAATGGAGTACTGACACTGAAAGGTGACGGCAGAAGCAGGAGGAGGCAGTGAGCCCTGAGACAGAGCATGGATAGCATTGTGAGCTGGTAGTGTGAGCCGAGTGGAGAGCAATCAATGGAGTTCTGATACTGAAAGGTGGCGGCAGAAGCAGGAGGAGGCAGTGAGCCAAGAGACAGAGCATGGATAGCATTGCGAGCTGGCAGTGTGAGCCGAGTGGAGAGCAATCAATGGAGTGCTGACACTGAAAGGTGGCGGCAGAAGCAGGAGGAGGCAGTGAGTCCTGAGGCAGAGCATGGATAGCATTGTGAGCTGGCAGTGTGAGCCGAGTGGAGAGCAATCAATGGAGTGCTGATACTGAACGGTGGCGGCAGAAGCAGGAGGAGGCAGTGAGTCCTGAGACAGAGCATGGATAGCATTGCGAGCTGGCAGTGTGAGCCGAATGGAGAGCAATCAATGGAGTGCTGATACTGAACGGTGGCGGCAGAAGCAGGAGGAGGCAGTGAGTCCTGAGACAGAGCATGGATAGCATTGCGAGCTGGCAGTGTGAGCCGAGTGGAGAGCAATCAATGGAGTTCTGATACTGAAAGGTGGCGGCAGAAGCAGGAGGAGGCAGTGAGCCCTGAGACAGAGCATGGATAGCATTGCGAGCTGGCAGTGTGAGCCGAGTGGAGAGCAATCAATGGAGTGCTGACACTGAAAGGTGGCGGCAGAAGCAGGAGGAGGCAGTGAGTCCTGAGGCAGAGCATGGATAGCATTGTGAGCTGGCAGTGTAAGCCGAATGGAGAGCAATCAATGGAGCACTGACACTGAAAGGTGGCGGCAGAAGCAGGAGGAGGCAGTGAGTCCTGAGACAGAGCATGGATAGCATTGCGAGCTGGCAGTGTGAGCCGAGAGGAGAGCAATCAATGGAGCGCTGATACTGAAAGGTGGCGGCAGAAGCAGGAGGAGGCAGGGAGTCCTGAGACAGAGCATGGATAGCATTGCGAGCTGGCAGTGTGAGCCGAGTGGAGAGCAATCAATGGAGTGCTGATACTGAACGGTGGCGGCAGAAGCAGGAGGAGGCAGTGAGTCCTGAGACAGAGCATGGATAGCATTGCGAGCTGGCAGTGTGAGCTGAGTGGAGAGCAATCAATGGAGTACTGACACTGAAAGGTGGCGACAGAAGCAGGAGGAGGCAGTGAGCCCTGAGACAGAGCATGGATAGCATTGTGAGCTGGCAGTGTGAGCCGAGTGGAGAGCAATCAATGGAGTGCTGACACTGAAAGGTGGTGGCAGAAGCAGGAGGAGGCAGTGAGCCCTGAGACAGAGCATGGATAGCATTGCGAGCTGGTAGTGTGAGCCGAGTGGAGAGCAATCAATGGAGTGCTGACACTGAAAGGTGGCGGCAGAAGCAGGAGGAGGCAGTGAGTCCTGAGGCAGAGCATGGATAGCATTGTGAGCTGGCAGTGTAAGCCGAATGGAGAGCAATCAATGGAGTACTGACACTGAAAGGTGGCGGCAGAAGCAGGAGGAGGCAGTGAGTCCTGAGACAGAGCATGGATAG